>NC_134876.1:36206559-36244059 GCF_041734735.1 Babylonia areolata
CATCTCTTGTTGCGTCGATGTTTTCGTCACTGGTTGCACGTGCATAATTCATATTCAAACTTGCTACATTGGGAATGCTTCGACGTGAGGTGAGTACGCGGACACGTGCAAATATCAGCTGACTTTGCTGCAGTTCGCTTTGAGTGCAAGTGTACCGGAAGAAAACGTTTGTTATTCCTGTTTGCATAGGCACTTGAAATATGTCACAAAATACTTTCTCCACTTCTCAAAACAATTTTCTTCATTTTATTTACTGGCGCTTTGCTCAAATGCAGCAGGGAATGCAAGCTCATACAATGGGTACAAAAGTGCAACATTGATGAAACGTTTGATGCTCTTGAAGATAACATCGCTCGTTTCTTCACTGAAATCAGTAAGCTGAAGGAGACTGGAGTGTTGATGTGAACACATATGACATCCAAAAACTGAAAGAAGACAACACGTCTGTGATGGAGAGATTAGAACTGTTAGAAAAGAAGTTAGAACTGAGTGAACAAGACGCTAAAGCTGTAAAAAAGAAGTTAGAACTGAGTGAACAAGACGCTAAAGCTTTTAACGTCAGATTTATGAATGTTGATGAATATGAACGGGAGGACGAGTACACGTCGACACAGATCATCACAGATGTGCTGAACGACCACGCAGTGTCACCCAGCTGGCGGCAGAAGATATCGCTAGGGCGTTCCGTATTGGAAAGCCACGCCCACGTGGAAATGACCCGCGCCCCATTCTTGTTCAGTTCTGTCGCTGGTCGGACAAGATGGCGGTTATGGGTGACAAGGACCTCAGAGACAATCTGAGGACGAGTGGCATCCGGGTCGCCTCTGACCACACCACACGACAGAGAGAGATGCTCAGTGGAGTTTCACCGCAGTTTTGGCAAGACAGCATATATACACAACGGGAAGCTATACATCGTCAGAGACAGCCAGCAACCTGCTTCGTTCAGGGAAGACCACACTGGAAGACAGTTCTCCCCCATCGCCAGTGCAGAGAGAGGACTGACCACCAGTACAGCCTGGCCAACACACGAACAGCATCCAGCAGGAGCAGAGACGTCTGGTAATCCAGTGACTACAAGTCCCGGGGAAGCTTCGGGGCCCAGCGCACAGAACAGTCCGGGAGACAACATCGTGACTACCCACAAGACAGTGACGTTCTCTCGTGAAAGGCCTAACACATACCGCCAGCACCAGCTTGGTCATAGGCAAGAGGGGAACAACTCATACAGTCGCAGGATGCCAGGTGACAGGCCAGGTGGCAAACTCCAACAGCCAAGTTGGTGACAGAAATGACTCCATTCCTGTTGTCCCCGGCTCTCGTTCATACAGTGTTGTGACAAGACAGTATAATGAACCTCATGATCACGTACAGAACACTTCACAACACAGAAGAATCATTATGATGAAATATACTACTGTCAATTCAAATCCAAACAATACAAGAGCTAACAGGGCCGGAAAACAGTAGACGTTCTGACCGACCGCAAACAACAACGAGACAATCTATGACCCCTCCTGTGAAGGAAGTTTCTAACAATGTTGACCACACCGACAAACATCAGAGCAAGACAAATCATTTATGTGGCGATGACAACTTTCATTCTGATAACCCCATATCTTATACAGATGACAAACATGAGACTGACAATCAGAACGAAGACAGTCGGAGACCAGAATGGGACAAACGACGATGATTTGATGGATGACAATGGCAGCATGCAAGACCGCGAAGCGGTTGCTGTTAACAGTGATATTGTTGTTGAACACGAAACAACAAATCGAAAAAAACACAACAAAAACAACAAAACAAAACAAAAAAACAGGACGATAGCAACGCTTACAGAAATAACAGAACAAAATGAAATGAACATGAACAATGACACACATGACGAGACAACCAAGACTGACACAGATAAGTCACTGAGACAAGAAAAGATGGTTAACAAACGAACAAACAGGGCAGGAGACATACTCGTGACAAAAGTGACGAAGGGATGAACTCGGTCCAACAAACCCGGTCATCAGCGCATAGTCCGCGGCCAAGACGAGCCGCATCTGGTTCGCGAATTGGTCACCAGAACACTGTCGAACAGAGGTCGAGCAGTCAGAGTAGTATCGTTGACTCCTTTAGAAGAGCAGAGTCTGATAACCAGACAAAGAATAATGGTAAATCTCAGTCCCCTGTGTCCAAAGCCAAAGAAGGTGGTGCGTCTTGCACCAAGAAAATAGGATTTCGGCCAGGCCACAGTTCTAGATAACAAATCCTTTGGAATGAAGGGTTGTGATCCAGAAAGTACAGAACCTCATGCACAAAATATAAATAAGTCTGGAGTTTCATTCCTAAATTACAATGTAAATGGTCTTTTAAAGAAGTTAGAAAACACAGATTTCATTAACTTTCTTACTTCTTGTGATTTTGTATGTCTTATTGAAACATTTGTTGCATTTGATTTTGAATCACCATTATTTGATGACTTCGTTCTGTTTACGTCAAAATCAAAGAAACTGTCCCACCAAGGAAAGCACTCCGGCGGTGTTGTTGTTAGGATAAGAAAATCGTTTGCAAATTTTGTAGAACGTGTTAATTATAGAACAAGAGAATACTGTGGTTTTGAGGATTGTTTTGTACAGATGAAGATTTAATGTACATTTGCTCCTATATTCCCCCTTGTGATTCTTCATTCTGGAAAACCCAGCAGGATGTATACGGCCTTGAAATGTTAGATTAACGTTTGGCAGATTTGCACGAATCGTATGACGACTTCCACGTTATGTTAAGTGGGGATCTCATTGCAACTGAGATCTGCTTGTAATAATTATCATTTAGTAACCCCACGAGGATAAACTATCTATACAATTTCCCCCTAACCTGTCACCAAGAAAACGGGCACACCACTAGCCCAGGAGAAAACACAGAACACAGACCCACACCGAGGAAGAAGGGGGTCACACAAGAATCGACCCCCACAACTCCTGTCAAGAGGGCACCCAACAGCTCGCTTCCTGGCTCGGCGACCCGTCTCCAACCAATGCTCGGCTTCAAAAAAAAAAGCAAAACCCTTCCTTCCAAACGTTGTTACTTCCGAACTCATCTCAAGAGTTCAGAGCGAGAAGGAATAAGACATGCCAGTCACACATCACAAGAATTTCACATGCATCAGTTCAGCATTGAACTGAGCACACAAGAGAACGATGGAGCAAGAGGGGGAGAGAGAAGGAGGGAGAGGGGAAAGGGAGAGGAGGGGAAGGGAAACGAACACACGAACACGCGTACAAATGAATGCCACGAGCTGTGACATACATACATACATGCATGCACACACACACACACACACACACACACACACACACACACACACATATATATATATATGTGTGTGTGTGTGTGTGTGTGTGTGTGTGTGTTTACGCACACATGTATATGTATATAGTAGATTCATCTATATGAGGGAGATGTGCTAATGTTGGGCCTTCTCCAAAATTGGGCCACTCCACCTACAGCGTTTTCTATGCGGAGGAAAACTTTGAACGTGCACTGGTTTGTTTCCCGCGGACTGTCAACGTTGTCGAAGTATTTGATATTTGCTGTTTTTGTAGTTTCTGATATTCATTCTGACTTGTGTTATAATTCTGCTGTGTAGAAACGAAGGACTGTATCAATATGAGGTTTTCTCATCGAAAATGATTATAGTCATTTTTCTATGTTTTCAAGAGAGCTTCATGAACTCAGTTGCAGTAATTTGTAAACGGCGCATGCTTACTTTAGAGACTCAACTTACAATGGGACAGTAGAATATTAATTCCTATATTGGGCCAAGCTGGCCCAGTATTAGAATGGGATGATCCAGTATAATTATTCACATGTGGATTTTGACTAGATCAACGACTAGGAGAAAAACCAAACCTATAGCCTCAAAAGGATAACAATCTTCCTATTTTCATATCCTGCACAATAATGAGGCGAGGGTATTCAATCTTCTTTGTCCGTTTGTCTAAATCGTTGAGGACAAAGTTGTTGTTGTTGTTGTTGTGTGTGTGTGTGAGAGAGAGAGAGAGACAGAGACACAGAGAGAGAGTTTTAGGCAGATGAAAGAAATATGGTGTGTGCATGTTACTCGTGTTAGTCGACATATATATGAGCTCGAAAACTGTTGCCAAATAATATGCTCTTTTGGGGAGAGTTACTGGCCTTTATGGCAAGTAATAATGATGACCAGATCTTATTTTTGATGTCGTTGATAATGACTGTAGATTGTCTCTGTGATTGTAGGTTCACTTGAGAATGGCGAGGCCGCTATGTACAACGCATGGACGGAGGAGATTATGTGTGCTGCTGTGCAGTCAGTAAAAGGAGAGGTGGTGCATGTTCGGACAGCTGCCAAACATTTCTCGGTTACAAGGACAATCCTCCAAAGACAGCTTGGAGACACAAACAAGTATGCAACCGGTGCAAGTAAGCAGTTTGACAGTCCACCCATTCTGTCAAAGGACCAAGAGAAAGAAAGACAATCATTTAAAAAAAATGTTCTGGAACTATAGCTTTTCAACATTTTACTCTGAAAGTGATTCTTGCAGCACTGTTCAAAATCATCTGAACTGCAGGCGTGACAAGAAGTCAAATGGCAAACCAGCAAGTAGTGCAGTAGTCAGTGCCGCGACTTAGGATCAAGGAGCAAAGAAGCTGAGTGGTTGCTTCAATAGTCAGATACAGTCGAATGGCACTGATTTTCCTCGCGATTCAGTTGGAAGTTTGCCGATTTACATAAATCACTGACACGGTCGTGCATGAACTGAACAGAGCTGAATCAAAAATATGCACCCGGGTTTTTGACAGAATTTTGAAAGTTCATATCCGCATTGCAGACAGTCAAGGTATGGTCTGAAATGTGACTGAGTGCAGACTTAAAACCTATATGTATGGTTTCTGTCTTGACGTCATTAAGTTTAAGCTTGTTTGTAAGCATCACAGGCTTCTAATGGTGGACAAAACCTATCGACGCGCAAATGAAGCCACGCAGCCGCCATGTTGTTTAGACCTGAGGTCGCGCGCTGACAGTGGCGAGTGCCGCAGTAAATGTGTGTGGGTGTGTATGTGTGTGTGTGGAGACATGCTCTGGAGGCGAGTAGTAAATGTTTGTTTTATCGAAATTTCAAAAGTGGATTTGGAAGAGAAAAATATATGTCAAATGCCTGATAATTACGTTATCGCGGGCTTCTTAAGATTTCGAGGTAGTAATCATAAACTGGAAGTAGAAACAGGGAGACACAAAGGCATACCACGAGAGTTACGGCTTTGTAAGGTTTGTAACACGTCTGTGATTGGGGATGAGTTTTCATTTTATAATGGAATGTCCCAATTATGAACAGTTACGAAACAGATATGTTCCTAAAAAATATTTGTCTCCAAAATCGGTTTTTAATTTTTGTAATATGCTCAAAGGAGGCAAAAAAGTCATTTTAGCTGTAAGATGATTAGATTTGCAAATGTTGCCTAGCTATACATTTGGAGTTAAAAGACATTTGTGTTTTCTCAACTTTAATGTGACATTGTTGCGTATTTGGAAATGTTTGTTCTGGGCATGAAAAGATTATTTTGCAGTAATCCTCCATACTCCAGTAGGAGTGAAAGGGTAATTAAAACTTGAAACTTGTGTGTTTTGTGTGTGTGCATGTGTGTTTAGAGAGAGAGAGAGAGAGAGTGTGTGTGTGTGTGTGTGTTTAGTGCGGTGTGTGTGTGTGTGTGTGTGTGTTCTGCTTCTCTCTCTCTCTCTCTCTCTCTCTCTCTCTCTCTCTGTGTGTTTTGTGTGTGTGTGTGTGTGTGTGTGTGTGTGTGTGTAAGGGGGGGGGGGGTGTTACCACTTCCAGGCCTGTTTATGACTTCCCTTATCTCTTTGATCGAAGCCGCTTCTGTCTCTCTCTCTCTCTCTCTCTCTCTCTCTCTCTCTGTATGTGTGTGTGTGTGTGTGTGTGTGTGTGTGTGTGTGTTTCTTCTCCGAACGTCATGTGCTGAGGTGAAAACGAAGGACTGACCACCATGTAAAAGGCCGCTGAAGATGGTTTTATGACCATCCCTATCTCTGTGTCCATGGCGGCGTCGCTTCTTAGTGGGACACCTGGATGTTTTACACACACACACACACACACACACGGTCACATAAAAAGCCCATACTCCAACTTCAACATTTATTCGAAATATAAAATTCGTCACCCCACTGACACAAACGCCCAAAATACCTCCAAATTTCAGTGAACACTGAGACCAAGAGACAGAAATACAGAGAGAAGAAGAGAGAGAGAGAGGGGAGGGGCCGGGGGGGGGGGGGGGGCTAAGGGGGAGAGGCGAGACATATAGAAAGAGGGAGAGAAGGGGTGTGGAGTGTACATCAGAGTAAACACACAATAGTTAACATAGACACAAATAAACATAAAAAGAATGCAATTAATCTATGCGAATCTTGATTTATGTTCACACACACACACACACACACATGTTCACACACACGCACGCACACACACACACACACACACACACACACACACATAAAAGAACATAAAAAGAATGCAGTTAAACCACACCAATCTTGACTTGTGTTTACACCACACACACACACACACACACACACACACACACACACATGACACGTCTAATATCACTCAAAGTGAAAAGACGCTAAATTAAAGAAAGAACACACACACACACACACACACACACACACACACACACACACACACACACACACACACACACACACTTTGATAATTAAAATGTACTGAATGGATACAGAAGATGCATATGCATTTTTGAAGCGTCAATGCTTTTCTCTTTTCCATGAAATATGTCATGCTAGAGTCAACGATTCTGTGTGTGTGTGTGTCTGTGTCTCCCACCCCCCTCCCTCCACGCCCTCTCTCTCTGCATCTTCACATTGTCATTGTTTCAGTCATTTATGTTGTTTGTGAGGAATTCTGAAAGTGGCAGAGAATTGTGAAGAAAATATCACCTCAATACATTGCAAGTGCATCCCTACATATACACATTTGCTTACAAGTATATAGAGCACAAATACACACATAAAACATGGCATTCATGCAGACACAGACACACACACACACGTACAGACAGAGACCCCGCCCCCCCCCACCCCCCACCCCCAAACATACACACTGCGTGCACGCACACAGGCGAGCATGCGCACGCGACCATGTTTAATATAAGTACATAATTTCTTGCAATGCACAACGTATTTCGATTTAGAATAAGTGACGTGTTTTTTTTTTTGGTTTAGAAAATTTTTTTTTTAAAAACTTTTCCGTCGTCTTAGATGGTTATACCCCCCCACCCCCTACACACACACACACATTATACACAATAATAATAATAAGAAAATACATCTTTTCTTTCACTACACCATTGTGTGTGTGTGTGTGTGTGTGTGTGTGTGTGTGGAGGGGGGGGGGGGTATAACCATCTAAGACGACGGAAAAGTTTAAAACAAAAACAAAACAACATCACTTATTCTAAATCGACATTGTAGGAATAAACAAATAATCAAACGGAAAAGGTAGGAGGAATTTTGCTTAATGTCCCGCCACACATATCGGTGATTGAAGACATTTTGTTAAAGTATTTATGAATACATTTGAGTATTATCGGTTAGAAGGGGTGGAGGGTTGGGGGAAACTGGGCAAATGAGGGTGAAATGAGGGTGAAATCTGAAAAAAAAAAATCTAAATACAATTACAGGAAATTACTTAAAGGACTTCGTAAAAGAGAAGTCGTTAAACTGACAAGCGAAATAACTGATAATGAATGCAAAAAGTCAAAAACATCAACGTTCTCAGTCACTTGTGAAGACACACTTTCGTGTCGTGTACATAAGGCTTCATCAAGCTACAGTCAAAAATTATATGCTTAATTGTCAGGTTACTAAAGCATATGCACTTGACATTAGAACAATACTTGGTCCTTACTGAATTTGATAATGGTCTGAGAGCTAAACTCAGAATTGGTCTGCGAATCGGACCAGAGTCTGACAGAGTCAACTGACGAGGTTTTAGACTTGAATTCAAGCACCTATAAAAGTCTCTTTCTAGTATATTGCTTATTTCCTTGTATGACAGAGCCCACCTACATCGCTAAACTTTATATCAGTGTGATCAGTATGAATTATTCTATTTTATCGTAAAAAGAACGGTTTTGTTGCTCACATTTCGACCATTTTTGTATCTGCCCTGTACTATCTACATACGTCTGTGGTCAGCATGCACTCCTTCACAGCAACAGTGCACATCTCTATGTTTTTGCAGAGGATGGCAAAAGAATTTGGGGAAGCAGCTTTAGTGAGTTGGGTGTCATCTGCAAACTTGTGAAAATCACATTGATGTCTGATGATGTCTGTTGAGTGTACAGTCGAAATAATATTGGATCAAGAACTTTGCCAGGTGTCTTCTGCTTTGTATTAAGGGTATATTTCTATGATTTATAGTTTTGTAAGTTTGGTTATGTTTCTGTTTTCGTGTGTTGTCATTTAATAAAATGTCTATCCTAAATCCCTTTTTCAATGCAGAAGAACAAACCAGACTGGCTGTAAAAAGGGTGTGCCCAAGACTGGCGGAAGTGTAGCCCAATTTAGGAAGTCTCTTCCAGTATTGGGCCTTTTTTTTTTTTTTTTTTTTTTTAAAAGAATCGATTGTATTCAATAATTTTTTTTAGAATAAAAAATAAAAATAGAGACAAACATTGGTCATATCTGGGTTGTGCAAAATGTTTCACGATGATGCGTAAAACCACACGACGGTAACTGTCTTACATTCTGACTATTGATGATGATGATGATGGATGATGATGAGCTGGTTCTTCGCTTGCGAAGATCAGAAGAAAGTTCCCGCTAGGGATGGGCGGCATGCCTTTTGATGACTAATTAGTCCAGTCCGTGATCTGCAGAGTCTGTGGCATTGTGGGCAGGTGTAGATCTGGCCTGCGTTGCTGGGCTGCGGACTTGAGTCTTTCATTCTCCTTTTCTCCTGGATGTTCAGTCGTCTGGTTTCCTCAAAGTGTTGGGTTCCCCTGAGAGTTGAAGATCTCCAGCTGCCTCTATCTGATGCTGACTGCTCCCATGTCTTGGGGTTGATGTCCGCTTGGTATAGTTGCTTCTTCAGTTGGTCCTTGAATCTTTTCTGTGGTGCGCCTGTATTGCGTTTGCCTTGGACCAACTCCACATAGAATAATGCTTTCGGCATGCGAGTGTCAGACATCCGGGTGATGTGACCTGCCCAGTGAAGTTGTTTTAGCATGAGCATTGACTCGATGCTTTGCAGTTGAGCTCTTTCTAGGACTTCTATGTTCGCCATGTAGTCCTTCCACTTGATGCCCATGATAGACCGAAGGCATCTCTGATGGAACTGCTCCAGCCGCTGTGTTTGTTTCCAATACAGCACCCATGCCTCTGATCCATATAGCAGTGTTGACAATACAGCAGCTCATTCTGACTATTACACAGCAAATTATGGCCAGGGGATAAAATAAGGCCCAATATTAGCACATCTCCCCTAAACACACACGCACACACACACACACACACACACACATGACATTGCATGATATATATATATATATATATATATATATATATATATATATATATATACTTGTAGCCAAGTGCTCAGCTGGCTACAATGACTGCTTCACACACAATTAAGCTGTACAGCAGACACCTTTTTCCCAGCTGACCTACTGGTCTTCAATGACTCACGCATAATTCGCGACGCCGTTTCAACCTTTGAATGCAAAGCCCATTCTAAACTAATGCTCAAAACATATATCAAACCAGATCTATATATCATTCACTGCCTGATTATGTCTGTTGTGCTTACACACACACGTAAATCAGTTAGAAGCATATTTGTTTTCAGTTTAATCATTCGTCAGTGCGGGGATTTCAACTGAAGCTAAGTTTACGTCCTTTTCTTCCTTCGTCATATGTGACACTACAATCTTCAATAATATCATGTGATCATTTGTTGGAAACTAAAACCACACTATTATAGTGTTTGGATGAGAATAGATCAGGCACTGAGAAGATACAAAGCCGATTTTCAATGTCGATAGAACGACATTCACCACAACCAGTGTGGTTGGGCCAAGTTAAGAGTTGTGTTTCCGACACACAATATTTAAGTAATTAGCTTTTCCACTGGATCAAAAAACTACAAGCATTATATACTGGCAGAATTGTTGCATTTCCTTCTTAAACCTATACCATTTGTGTTTGCCTATGTTAATTAAACTGATTAAACGCAGTTTGTAATCTTCAGTTGGTGATAAACTCGCTAAAACTGACCAGTTCCAGGTGACTTAAATCAAAATTGTATATTCATCTTAAATAATCAACACTTCATTTTATACTCCTCAGATTGGTGGTGTTGAGTTCCAATCCCATGTAAAATCTATCACTGAACACCCAACAACGAACAGACTATTCAAATATTCAACCCAAAACTTAGCCAGTCAACCTCGTGGGAGCGGCAGTGGTGGTTTGAAGCTGCTGTTGCTTTTGGTGCTGGTGGAGAGTCTGACTTGGCTGGAGGAAGGAGGGGGGCCGGGGTAAGGGGGGGAACGGGGGAGAGGGGGGTGGGGGGGGGGGGGCGGTGGGGGCGCGGGTCGTCAGTAGTGTACGAAGGCTGGATGCCCGGTAGCCCTGGAGACGGTTTCGGGAGGACACGCTGGGAAGACGGAGGGCAGCGGACAGTGCAACCTATCATGGGTGGTCTCACAATGCAACAACCCTTTCCTCCAACGACAGAACAACCTCGCTGCAACCAACAGTACAACTGGCGCCACAGATGATGCCAACTCAACAGCTAGCATCAACAAATTTGTACTGCAATTACAGCCTCACTGGACCAACTGTATACAACTGGCAACTGCTACTGTCGCCAGCTTCAACAGCTGTCAATCAAACAGCACCAAGTACAACTGGTGCCACAGACGACACCAACTCTTTATATCTGCCATGTAGCAACAGCAAATTTGGACCGTAAATACAACCCACTTCAACCAACAGTACAACTGCTGGGCACTAGTCGATGCCTTCAACAGCTGCAAAGCAGTACCAGAGAACAACTGAACAACCTCAACTGAAACCAACTCGACCTTAAGGGTGTAGGTGCCAATAGGTCATTAAACTCCAATCTACAATACTGGTCACTTTTACCTGAGCTTGCTTGTGGCGATAGCTAGCTTGCTGACCACTGACCCTGCCTGTGTCAGTGTGTGTGTCGCCCCAAAAGTCATCTGGCGTCTGAAAGTGTGTTATGTGCTGATAGTATTTAAAGGTGGTAAACCTTGCCAGAAGAACTGATTGCATTGTTGTTCAGTCATTGCATTTTGACCTAAGTTATCATCATGTCGTAATGATATTTTTGTAAGCAGTATTCCATTTCATTCTTTCAAACGTCAGTCAGTGATATCTCTGCCCATTGATAGTTTATTCCACTGTTCTAGAACATTCTAGGAATGAGTATTCTTTCT
The DNA here is from genome assembly GCF_041734735.1 of Babylonia areolata. Lineage (NCBI taxonomy): Eukaryota > Metazoa > Mollusca > Gastropoda > Neogastropoda > Buccinidae > Babylonia > Babylonia areolata. The sequence continues at coordinate 36,218,092 of NC_134876.1, forward strand.
CATTTTCTCACACTGATGAAGGTTAGGCTGTACTTATCCCGCGTTTAGCAGAGGAGATTTAAATGCTGAACACAGGCCTTGTTCACTGTGTTTCTGTTTGATACAACTGGATAATTTGTCCGAGTTCATTTGCTAGCTGAAGCCAGTTAGTTACGCCATGATAGTTCTTCCAATCATTGTATTGAGCACTGACTACTATTTAGTTTCTCAGTTTGCCAGTGTTTAATATCAAAGCCACTGATTTTGTGATCTTTTATGATTTATGTATTATTTTACATGCTGATATCGGTTGAACTGCTACAGTGTTTCACTGACTCTCAGTAGTGCAACATTATATAGACTTACTCAGTATGTTTAAAGACGTTGCAGGATGCAACTCATAGGTGATAGACTTCCCATGCAGACACGTTCTTTCACCCATGGCTTAATGATTTATTTGTATGACATTTTCTGTCAAGCCCAAACACCTTACATGGTGTCAGAAGTACTGACAAGAGCCCAAGCAACAAACCAGGCACATATGAACTTGACAAGTGAGGTTTTTAAAGCTTAAATCGATCAGAACCTACTTCGCTCAATTCAGTTTTACCAGCCCTCTGACACTATACAGCAACGTCGTTACTACGTTTGTGCATGTGTATTCGGACTTTAATGTTTCAGCGGCAGACCCCTCACATTTCACGATGAAAGTGGCGCGAGGACTGGAGTTCATTACGTCTGATTTCATACACAAGACTAGCACGTCACAGCCTTCCGATTAGCGAAGCAAAAAACACATAGCAGTGTAACATCATTGAAGTAGTGGTGTGGTGCAGTGGTACGGATTTTCAGCATGGCTCTTCAACAAAATCCTACCGTGAACTGGACTGCCAATAACTTAGCCACAGAGTGGACAAGCTTTGAGGATCACGCTAAGCTGATGTTTCTTGGTCCATTGAAGAAGGCAAGTGAAGAAGAGCAGGCAGCATACGTCCGCATATGGATTGGAGACAAAGGTAGGGATATTTTCAAGTCATGGAATCTTAGTGATGAAGACAGCAAGAAGGTTAACACAATCTTCACAAAATTCAAAGCTCATTGTTCACCCGAAAAGAACACAGTATTTGCCCACTACATTTTTCAAGAGAGAAAACAACGCCAGGGCAAAACATTTGATTAAGGTCTAAGAAATCTGGTCAAAGACTGTGAATTCTTGAGCAGTGATGAAATGGTGCGTGACCTCATTGTAGCTGGCGTCCAGTCACGTGACATCAGTGAAAAACTCCTCACAGAGGATGACACATTAACGATGGATAAAGCAATCCAGACTGCCATAAACTTTGAGACCACACAGCAGTGTCTTGAATCCATGTCAAACAAACTGAAATTGCAGCAATACGACAAAAGTAACATGATCGTCAGCGATATAGATCACATGACCATCCACGTCACGAACGTGATCATCAGCAACAAAACAAAAACGCTGCAGAAACTGTGGAGTTCACGAAAAGAGATCCTGACCTGCCTACTGACAAACCTGCCACTATTGCAAGAAGCAAAAACCACTACGAGAAATGCTGCTTGAAGAAAAAGACATACAAACAGACTGTCAACAGCCTCGTGAAAGAGGAGGATGACAGTGATGAGGATGACCTTTATGTCTACACAATCAACGGCAAATCAACACAGCCTGATACAGCATATGTCGAGTTTGACTTTGACACGGGAGACAAAATGAGCTTCAAAATATATGCAGGCGCTCAGGTCAATGTGATTCCCATGTAGAACTACAAGCAGCTGACCAACCGCCACCACTGGGCAAGACAAAACAGAAGTTGTATAGCTACACAGGACAAGCTCTCAACGTAAATGAGCAGATCACCATGAACTGCAGCTACAAAGGGAAGGGAGAATACTGTGACAACAGTTCGTCATAGCTGATACTTGCCATACACAGCCAGTATTAAGTCTTCAGGCTTCTCTAGACATCAACCTTATATGACATCAAAGTCATTCATGTCAGTGGACAGAGCATGTCAGTTTCCGACACCCTATCCCGAAAACACATCCCAGCTGACCCCAACGACCAGATGAGCAAGGAATTCGACACCCAAGTGCATGCTGTCATGAAGAACATGCCCATCAGCGACAACAAGCTGGAAGAAATACGGAAAGCTACAAAAGAACACCCACAGCTTCATCACCTCAAGACCTACATCCAGCAAGGATGGCCAGAGACAAGAAAACAATGCAATCCTAGTGCCCTAGAGTTCTGGAACTACAGAGAAGGAACTCGCCATGATTGATGACATCATCCTGAAGGGTGAAAGGATTTTCATCCCAGTGCCAATGCAACAAATCATGCTGAAAAGACTGCACGAGGAACATCTTGGGATAGAGAAAAAACAACTCAAGACATCAAGAACCTTGTTTACACATGTCCCACCTGTATTCCCCATCTTCCCTCGAATGCCAAAGAACCCCTCATTCCCCATGATGTGCCTTCCCAACCCTGGCAGAAGGTCGGCACTGATCTATTCACCTGGAACAACAAGACAGTAACTCACCTCAACAACCTCCATAGCTATCATCAAGAAGCAATGCATGCAGTTTGCTCATCATGGAGTGCCTGGAACAGTCATAAGTGACAATGGTCCCCAGTACACCTCCTGTGATTTATTTGCCTTATTCGCCTCCATGGGATTTCCGTCATGTGACATCAACCCCCGGATATCCACAGTCCAATGGATTGGCCGAGAAAGTTGTCCAAACAGCAAAGAGACTCCTGGAAAATGCACACACTGAAAGAACCAACCCAGAGCGAGCACTGCTGGAATACTGCACAACTCTGGTGGACAACCTCGTATCACCATTGCAATTGCTCATGGGGCATCAGTTTCGTTCCACACTCCCTGAGACCACCAATCAGCTAGCCCCTAAAACCATCCAGCCCCACATTGTCATGCAAGGTCTGCATGAACTCCAAAAGACCCAAGAGAAGCAGTACAACCGTTCTGCTCACCCACTGACGGAACTCAAAGTAGGGACTAAGACCCAGATCCAGCTGTCCCCAGGAGACTTAGAAACCTGCAAAAATCATCGAGAAGGCAGACACACCAAGATCCTTCAAGATCCAGACAACTGATGGTAGTGTCTACTGGTGGAACCCTCGTTTCCTGAAAGAGAATCTGGTTGCACCCACAGAAAAGACTGAAACAACCAGCCAAGCAGTGAACCCCAGCTGAAGTGTGACACCAGTGCCCAGAACACTCAACCCGTTGCCCAGCCATATGTCGCCATCCAGCCTGGATATGTTACCAAGAGTGGTTGGTAAATTACCCCACCGAAAAAACTGGACTTGTGAAATTTTTGGCCTGCGTGCCATATAAAGTGGAGTCATATTTTGTACAGTGATTCAGCCTGCATGTCAAACCATGGGTCTGTGTACCCTGTGTTTTGTATTCAGTCCCTTCAGCGCATACAAAACTCTGCTGCCTGACTCGTCCTCAGAAAGAAAAGATCTGAGCACATCACTCCTCTTTTGCAACATCTCCACTGGCTCCCTGTCTCACACCGAATAAAGTACAAGATCAGCACTCTATGTTATAAATGTATTCACAAAACTGCCCCTTCCTATCTCTGTGGCTGCCTTCACCTCTACACTCCATCTCGCTCACTACGATCGGCTTCGGATCCACTCTGTTTACGCATACCCAGATTCAAACACTCGACTGCTGGCCGCCGTTTTTTCTCTGTCTCTGGACCTTACGATTGGAATGAACTTCCTCTTTCGCTTCGTGAAGTCTCCACTTTCAGCTCTTTCAAGTCTGGCCTTAAAACCCACCTCTTCCCAAAATAGCCTCCCTTGCCTGCCCTTCCTTGTCTTTAGTTTCTACAGTTTTAGAGTTATGCATGTGTGTGAATGACTGGTGTGAAAGCGCTTTGGTTTGTCTCTGCACAAGATTCAGCGCTATATAAGTACCATTATTATTATTATTATTATTATTATTGCCCCTGTTAGGTGAAAGTAAGAGTCAGATAACTCTAGCCATGATTATTTTATTACAATTGGTAAAGTGAGTGTTCAGTGACTCATTCTAGTCAGTCAGGCAGTTTGTGTGAACTTCAGTTTATTTGCTTATCTCCCAAAAAACAGACTTTCGAATAAAGGGAGACGTAACATTATATAGACTTATGTTTAAAGACGTTGCAGGATGCAACTCGTAGCTGACAGAGTGAGTTCCCTTACACCCTTCCCAAAGATTGCTGAACAAACAGACAAGCTCTTTCACCCATGGTTTAATGGTTTATTTGTACAACGTTTTATGTCGCACCCAAACACCTTTCGAGTACTATAGCTTCACAGTTACAGTGTGCTTAGTCCTCTGTAATGCGTGTGTAGTATTCTGTCGTGGTAATCACAAGATACTGTTGGATTAATTAATATCAGTTATCTGTTAACACCATCTAATATGTATCACAGTCCGGTAATTGTAATTCACCTTCTTCCTATACGGCTTACTCCAGTATAGTGCTACGTGATACGATGGTATTTCTTACACCATGATCAGCCATCTTCCTAAAGAATGGTGCAAGCTTCTTCATACACTTTATGCAAAATATTGGGAAACAGGTAAAACATCTTGTATATGAAAAAAAAGCTATCATTACTCCCATACTTAAATCAGCTAAACCACGATCAGACCCATCGAGTTATAGACCTATATCCCTGACATCGCACGTCGGAATAATCTTGGAGAAAATGATATTGATGAGGCTAACTTACTATTGTGATAAAAATAGAATTATTCCGATTGCACAGGCCGGATTCAGAAAGGGCAGATCTACTTTAGATAACCTAGTAAAACTAACAACAAACATAAAACAACAGTTTTCAAAGAGAAAGAGTGTTCTGGACACGTTCTTTGATGTACAAAAAGCTTATGACCGCATTTGACATGCCAGATTACTGTTTAAGCTACAGAACATTGGGTTAAGTGGCAATGTATACAGGCATATAAAATCTCTTTTGACAGAAAGAAGCATTATCACTAAAGTTGGGCAATCATTGCCGTCCTCCAGATCAATTAACATGGGTATTCCGCAAGGTTCTATAATTTCCCCACTTCTGATCAACATAATGTTATATGATTTGAAAAAAATATTTGTCTAAATCTATAAATCTCGCCCAATAAGCTGATGATATAGCAGTTTGGATGAACGTAACTCTGCGAAAGAAAACGGGCTTGCGTTATATCAATCACATTAACAATTTATATCAATCAGAACTTGACAAATTAAACATTTATATGAAAGATAATGGATTACAGTTTTCAACTGAAAAGGCACACATGATACTTTGTAATAATGGTGCTGCCCCCCCCAAAAAAAAACAAAAACAAAAAACAAACACAAACAAACAAAAAAACAAAAACACACACAAAAAAACCCACAACCAAACAAACAAAAAAACCAAACAAAAAAAAAACACCCCAACTTTTCATATTGAGGTCAAATTCCTTGATGTTTATTTTACTCAAAAGCTAAATTGGAAGAAACATCTAGAACACATCATATCAAAAGCAATGAAAAGCTTAAATTTTCTTAAAATCGTCAGTAAACAGCCTTGGGGTCAAGATTCAAAAACACTTATTCATCTCGCTACTGCACTGGTAAGATCTATATTGACGTATGGACAGGGGGTATTTTTCTATGCTCCGAATGCTTTCCTTTAAAAAAAAATTGTAAAGCCTAGATAGCAAAGCCATAAAGTTGGCTCTAGGTGTTCCGTATCATACGAACATATTACAGTCGTATGATGGCAGTTTCTTCGTATCCGAAGATCACAGGGAAGAAGGTCTAGTCCGGGTGAGGCAAGCCTTCTGGTGGCTGTACAGGCCAATCCTGGACTTGCATTGTCGGGAACAGCTGGCGCACGTGAAGGTTGGCTGGTCGCTGGAGGGGTGAACTTGAGATGATGCCTCCTTTCTCCGCTCGCGTTTTTCCCTGGCTGTCTGTGTCCTTTCCTTTTCAAATTTCCTGACAGCTTTCCTGGTGGAAGTTTTCCAGGCAGATCTGTTTGCTGCCAGTGTCTCCCAGCTGTGGTGGTCAATTTCGCTACGTGACATCTGCTGCTTCAGTTGGTCCTTGTAGCACCTGCCCAGCGCAGCTGTCGAAGCATCAGCATTGACTCGATGCTTGGGAGATCAGCTTTCTCCAGGACTTCTATGTTGGTGGTGTAGTCCTGCCAATTGATGCCCATGATGAAGCGTAGGCATCTCTGGTGGAAAGGCTCCAGCAGCTTGATGTGTCTCCTGTAGAGGACCCAAGCTTCAGATCCATACAGCAGGGTACTGATGACGACTGCCCTGTAGACCTGGATTTTGGTCGAGAGTCTTAGGGAGTGGTTTTGCCAAACACGTTTCTGGAGATGACCAAATAAGCTGCTGGATTTGGACAGACGATGGTCCACATCCTTGGAGATTGTGACATCGTTGGAGATGATGCTTCCAAGGTAAGTGAAATGTTCCACAGCATTCAGTTGGTGCCCGTCTTGGGTGGTGCGTAGGTGTCATGAAGGGGTGCCTGGTACATGACTTCGGTCTTCTTCAGACTAATGGTGAGGCCAAAAGCCTGGGCTGCATCAGCAAAGTGGTTGATGACTAACTGCAGAGATTCCTCAGTATGAGCGAGGAGAGCACAGTCGTCTGCAAACAGCAGCTCCAGGATCAGTTCCTCAGTGGTCTTGGTACGCGCAAGGAGACGACGGAGGTTGAAGATGCTGCCATCAGTTCTGAATCTGATGTAGATGCCTTCAAACAGATCTTCCTTGGCTTCCCTCAGCATCAGGCCAAAGAAGATTGCGAAGTGTGGGGGGGCCAGGACGCAGCCTTGCTTGACGCCGTTTCCAATGGGGAACGGCTCTGAAAGTTCGCCTCCACACTTCACTTGGCCACGCTGATCTTCATGGAGTTGCTTGAGGACTGCAAGAAACTTTGGTGGGCATCCAAGCTTTGTCAGGACCTTCTAGAGCCCATCTCGGCTAACCGTATCGATGGCCTTGGTCAGGTCGACGAAGGCTGCGTAAAGGCCCATGTTCTGCTCCCTGCACTTCTGCAACTGGCGTAGCACAAAAATCATGTCTGTGGTTCCTCTGTTTGCTCGAAACCCGCACTGGCTCTCGGGGAGATTTTCCTCGGCGATGGTGGGAATCAGCCTGTCCAGTAGGACTCTTGCCAGAATCTTTCCTGCAATTGACAGAAGGGTGATGCCTCTGTAGTTGGAGCAGTCAGATTTCTCGCCTTTGTTTTTGTAGAGGGAGACGATCACTGCATCTCTGAGGTCACCTGGCACTACTCCTTTGTCCCAGCACAGAGTGAAGAGGGATGTCAGCTGTTCTGCGACAATGTCGCCTCCTGCAACGTACACTTCCGCTGGGAGCCCGTCGATGCCAAGGGCTTTGCCACCTTTGAGCTTCTTGATGGTGGACTTCACTTCTTCGAATAGCAGGGGGTTGTCCAGGTCATGCTTGACTGTCAGCTGAGGTATCTTCTCAATTGAAGAGTCCTGAACTGTACGCTGGTCTCCGAAGAGGTCTTGGTAGTGCTCTGTCCAGTGATGCAAAATGGAGTCTCGATCTGTCAAGAGAGTAGTACCATCTGATGAGCGCAGAGGGGCCTGCACTTGCAGTGACGGGCCATATGCTGCTCGCAAGGCTTCGTAAAAGGCTTTTGTGTTGCCCAAGTCAGCATATAACTGAGTCTTCTCAGCCAGTTTAAGCCACCAGTTGTTCTGAATCTCCCTGAGTTTAGTTTGTAGAGTGCTGCAAACTGTTCTGTGGCCTGCCTTGGCTGTTTTGTCATCTTTACTGGCAAGGAGTCTGGCATGCGAAGCACGCTTTTCTTGTATGAGATTCTGGATTTCCACATCATTCTCGTCAAACCAGTCTCTGTTTTTCCTGGTGGAGAAGCCAGCAACGTCCGCTGCTGAACTTTGAAGGGCAGTCTTTAAGCGCTGCCACTGCTCCTGGCTTGATGAGACCTCAGCTTTTAGCCTGTCTTCGAGCTCCTTCCTGAACTCCTCTTCCTTGACCAGTAGTTGCTGGACATTTAACTTCTTAGTCGGAGGTCCTCTCCTTCTGATTGCTGGTCTGACTGTGAGCCTGACCTTGGCACAAACAAGCCTGTGATCTGTGTAGCAGTCGGCACTTGGCATGACTCTGGTGTGCAGAACATCCTTAATATCCTTCTGGCGTACCAGGACGTAGTCCAAAAGATGCCAATGTTTGGAACGTGGATGTTTCCAGGTCGTCTTGTATCTGGCCTTCTGCTGAAACAGTGTGTTGGTGACTGAGAGGCTGTGCTTGGTGCAGAACTCTAGAAGCAAGCGGCCGTTGTCATTGCAGTTGCCAATGCCATGCCGTCCTATCACTCCTGGCCAGATGATATGATCCCTACCAACTCGTGCATTGAAGTCACCCATGATGAGAATCTTATCCTCCTTGTCCACTTTCCTGAGCAGAGAACTAAGTTCACTGTAGAAAGCTTCTTTGGTGACGGCATCTGCTTGGAGGGTAGGGGCACACGCGCTGAACAGAGAGACGAAGCAGTTGCTTGTAAGGGGCAGTCGTTGGGACATGATGCGATCCGAATGTCCCACTGGAAGGCTATGGAGCTTGCTGGCAATAGAGGACTTGATCATGAAGCCTACTCCGGACAGTCTGCGCTCCTCTTTACTTTTGCCTGACCAGTACAGGGTGTAGCCTGTGCCCTCCTCTGTGAAGGATCCTTGCTCTGCGAAGCGGATTTCACTGAGAGCAGCGATGTCAATGTCCAGCTGTGCTAGTTCCCTCACTACCAGAGCTGGTCGTCTCTGTGGTCGGTCGCTGTCGTCCGAGTCTTGTATGGTGCGGATGTTCCAGCACGCTGACTTCAAATTGCTTCTTGCTTTTGATTGTGATTTTGATTTCTTTTTCTCAATGTTGTTCTTACCGCTGCAGTGAGATGCCCGTTGGCCGCGGCGAACCAACCAGGTGTGAGTGAGGCAAGCTGTGTTTAGGCCACTTTTTCTAGGCCTGTCTCCATGTGGAGCAAGCAGTGCTATCCCTAGAGAGGGCTGCTTGGTCGCTCAGAGTGCTGCCGAATGCTGCTGTTGCCTCAAGTCAACAGACAAGCGACCCAATAGTCTGAGCCGCCTACATGCAGAATTGAGACTGCGACTCCCAGTACCATCTAGTACCTGTCGTTTCGCCTCTCCTCCATCGCTGTAGGTCTTTCTTCCCGCCTGCGCTGCGAAGATTTAAAGTGAAGACCAGTGTGCGCAAACCAATCCTACTCTTTAGGCCATGCGTCCTTCCACAGTGCTCAGCGAGCTAAGACGTCTATGGCGACCACAAGGCTGTAGACAGATTGCCTGTGACAGCTAACGGGCTCTGTCTGCCCGGGTTTTAAAAATCAGAGATTTTCCTACTCTTAGGGTTCGGCCAGATGACAAGCTGCGCTGTAGCCGCGCTGTGAGTTAGCGGTAAGCGAGCTGTTGAGCAGTGAGCGGTGGGTGGCCACACCAAAAGCGGCGATAGCTAGCAGCTAGCTAGCGAGCAGCCAGCTGCGCTGCTGGTTAAAGCTTGCGTGGCCACATGAATAGCTGCCGTAGCTAGTTGTATGCTAGCCTGCCGCTAGCTGTGCACGGTTTGTTGTAATATCTGTTTACAGCTGTACGAGACAGAATCAAAATGGCAGAGAGGAGGTATCTCCTACTTTCAGAGTTGTCTGAACCATCGCCATATATACGGCGAGGAATTCTTTTTGATGACCGAGATTATTGGGTCCATCCCATTAACACGCAACGGAGTGTGTATGGAGAATATCACCATTTGGTTCCCGACCTCAAGGAAGATGCTGAAAGGTTTCTTTCCTACTTTAGAATGCTACCAACCACTTTTGCAACACTGCTGGACCTGGTTCAACCTCACCTTAGCAAACAAGACATTGGCTTCAGGCGGCCAATATCAGCAGAGGAACGTTTCGTGTTGACACTGCGGTAAGTATTGTGCAACTTACATTTATTTTCTGTCTTTTCAACTCTATTTATTTTATAGATCATACAAAGTCAGTGTCATTTAGTGTGATCGTTCTCCTCCACTTCGTTCTTTTTCTTCTCTTGCACTATTGCACTATCATAGCAACACAAAATATGTCCACATTTACATATTCCACATGTATTAAGAATGTACAAAGTGTACCACACACACACACACATGCATGCAAACACATGTGCACACACACACACTCACACACAGACACAGACACACACACACACACACACAGAGTTATATATGAAACAAAGAAAAAACATTGAAAATCTTTTTTATTTGCTGTCCTAATTAGAAACGAGAGTTATATTTGTAATTGTTTCAAATTGTAATTAACACATCAATCCAATGTCAATTAATGAGATGGACAATAGGTAGTAGGAAAGCGAGAGTTAATGCAACAGTTGGTAAGTAACTTGGGCCTCTTGCTGAGTATTCTCTTGGGAAGATGCATTGTAAGTGCCCATGAACTGATCTTGTATAAATGGCATACACTGGGGACTGGTGGAAGGTCGTGGAGCATTTTGCTGAAGTTGCTTCAGCACAGCATCGTTCACTATCTTGTTGATATCACCTTTGACTTGCATTACAAGATAAGGATCTTTCAGTTTCTGCAAGTTGCATGCCAGGGAACTGCAGAATGCTCCCCACTCATCCGCTGGTTCCTTGCACTCTTCTGCAGCCACAACCTTTTTCAAGTTGGCGATTTTCTCTCTTTCTAGGGATAGAAATTGCTCTTCCAATCGAGCTTTCTTCGTCATTCGACCTTGCTTTGGCTGCGTTGGTTTGGGTACTTCAGATGGAGGGAATGGTGACTCAACGCTCGTGTCGTCATCGCTGTCCACAGGTGTTGTCAACACGGAGTCCTCTTGTAGGCTTTCATCTTGTGTCAAGGTGTGGAAAGAACCCTGCATTTCTCTGCCCAAAAACTGATCCTTCATGAATAACATTGGTGCGTAAAACGGCCAACGAACCACATTTCCACCCTTCTCGAATGCTGGTTGGCCACTCTTGGTTTTAGGGAGCTTGTTGGTAATCTCCCTCATCTTGTCCTTCAGGGTCTTCAGTTTCTTTTTGCACATGTGCACTGAAACATACAACCACAAAACAATATGTAGATTACAGAAACACAGCTATTGTGATTGAAATGGTACCAATAGGGAAACATGTTATGTGCACAAAATCATCTTATTTTTTCTTTTACAGGTATCTCTCAACTGGAATGTCATTTCGGTCATTGTCACATTCTTTTCGACTGGGAAGGAGCACGGTGGCACAAATTGTGGAGGAAACTGTCAACGCCCTCTGGACGACGCTGAGTCCAGTATACGTCAAGGAACCTACAAGAGAATCGTATCTTGAGGTGGCTGATATGTACTACAACGTCTGCAATTTTCCTAATGTCATCGGTGCTATTGATGGCAAACATGTGCGCATACAAGCTCCGGCAAAGTCAGGCTCAAATTACTATAATTACAAGAACTATTTCTCTATTGTTCTCCAAGGCATTGCAGACCCTCAGTTAAGATTTCTTTGTGTTGAAGTTGGAGCTTACGGAAAAGAAAGCGATGGTGGAATCTTTGGAAGATCGGAGATGAAAAAAACTCTTGATGGGAATACCGTAAACCTGCCAGAAGAAGCACCTTTACCAAACTCAGACGTCAGCCTCCCCTTTTTCTTGGTGGGCGATTCCGCCTATCCTCTCAGACCATATCTCATAACACGGATCAACACAAACTTAACACATGACAGGAAAATCTTCAATTATCGTCACTCTAGAGCAAGATGTTGTATTGAATGTGTTTTTGGGGTTCTGGCAGCAAAATGGCGAGTGCTGAAAACAACAATCTGTGTCAAAGTGACCACCACTGAAAAAATTGTGTTAGCTGCTGTCGCCTTGCACAATGCTGTCATCAATCATGAGGGTGCTAGCAGGGAAAAAGACATTCCCATTTGGGATGACTCTCAAGTTCGTGCTCGGGAAAGGCAAGTGGTAGTCCACCCAGGACGTCCAGGAGAACATGCAACATGGGTGAGAGAACAGCTTGTCCAGTACTTTGTCGGTGCTGGTGCTGTGACCTGGCAAGAGAACTACATTTAATGCATCTGCAAGTGGTGCAGAACACTGTTGAGAAAAGACACATTTTTTTTTTAGTTACACAGACAGTGATTGAGAAACCATGACGGTTTTGTGTGTGTTTGAGTGCGGGCAGAATTATTAAAAAAAAAAAAAAGCCCACATAAAGTATGTGAGAGAGAGAGTGAGAGAGAGAGGGAAGGGGAGAAAAAGAGGGGGTAAGAGGGGGTTGGGGTGGAGTTGGTGGAATGGGAGAAATAGAAAGAAAAAAAAACTAGAAGGCGTTCAGAGACCGCAAACCCCGCCGAAAGTGAAACCGTACTTAAAGGGTTAATATATGTCCGATTGCCACTAAACTCTTTTCAATGTCAGGGAAGGCCATGACCAATAAGTGTGCCAAAAATCGTCCAGAAAGCTCCGGTAGTTACTGAGATACTGAAGCGGTTCATTTCTTTTTCGGGCCTAGAAGGGGTTAATATTTGTCCAATTGAAGCCAAAATGTAATCGATTGGTGCCCTTGGTTATATCAAAGCGTACCCCAAATTTCATCTCGATAACCCTATTAGTTTTTGAATAATCTTGCTAACACACAGACAGACACACACACACAGAGACAGACACACACACACACACACACAGAGTGATCACTTAACCCCTGCCTTTCGGCGGGGTAAAAACTAAAATTGACAAGAGGAAAATCATACAAACACATTATCATTTTCCCGCACACACATGCAATATACCCACATACACCAACCCATTTTGGTCATGCATGTCAGAAGTTAACTGTTTGTGACTCACCTGTCAGTCCAGTTTTCTCTGCAATTTCTGCAAACAACTTTAGGCGCACATCTCTGTTCATGAAATCTTTGTGCTGCTTCTGCCAAAGAGGAGGCCTGTCTTGAACCAAAGTGATGAATTCCAAGGTTTGGTCTGCATATGAGGACATTTTCAAAAGAAGCTTCTTCTGCAAGCACTGACGTTGCGAAAGAAAGACACAAGGGACGTTAAAAAAAACCAAAAAACCAAAAAACCCATTGCATCACATCTATTTTTGGCCGGCAACCGCCGCTCAAGCTTTGAGCGGTGATAATTGTTTGGAACATTACCACCGCTCGACGCTAGCAGTGGGCTCGCGGTAACCGCGCGGTGGCCACACGCCACTCCAACAATAACCCCTATTACTATTTCCGCAGCGCGGCTACAGCGCAGCTCAACCGCTTTTCATGTGGCCGCACCCTTAGGCAGATTTACAACCAGGGTTGAAGGCTCAGCCCGCCCGCCCAGATATACCGCCGGGAACTCGGACGCGCCATGACATAGCAAACTTAGTGAAAACAGGGGCACCGCGTGAAAGTGTTGCTAAGGGCACAGTAATGTAGGAGAGGCCATTGCAATAACCTTACTGACTAGCAAGCTAGACAGTGGCTACGCGGCGGTCACTACACCTGGGAAGGAGAGGGTTAGTCGCTATCACTTCCCTTAGTGAGCGGGACGTTCGGCACCAGACTTCACTACCCCATATACAGTCGTATAGAGCTGCAGGAATACTACCTCTGAATGAATTAAGAAAGCTAGCATCGGCAAAATATGTAATTAGAGCAAATGCTACAGAATAATTCTGTCAAAACTGAGATTAATATACGGTCTAACAAACTTTTTTTCGAAACGAGCGAAACAGAACAGAAATCTAGAAACTATTTCTACATACGTGTCAGATACTAGTAATCACTCAAATGTTGATCCACAAAATGTTGCTCCGATTATGAGCACTTCACCAGTTCCATTATGGGAATTAATGGGAGCAGCTTTTGACATTCAATATTGTGACATTAAGAAAAATGAAAATCCCAGTATACTTACTAGCTTCTCGAGTCAAATCTCACTTGTCTGAAACATACCCCCACCACTTAAAAATATGTACAGACGGTTCTGTTCTAGAAAATCAGTTTGCTGGTTCTGGATATGCAATTCCTGCTTTGAAAATTGAAAAGTCATATCATATTGGAAAGGGCTTCTCAATTTTTACAGCTGAATTAATTGCCATCCTTATGGCATTAACATATCTAATTGATCTGCCCCTAAACTTGATTAATGTTTATTTTGTGTCGATTCAAAATCAGTTCTGCGGTGTATCAAATCATGTTGTACGAACATTAATTATAACATCATTTTTGAAATAAGATTTTTGATTCACTGAATTCAAATGAGAGGAACAAATATTGAAATGTGCTGGATTCCCTCACACTGTGGGCTTTTTTCTAATGAACGTGCAGATCATCTTGCAAAGCTTGGAGCTAAAAACGCTTTAAATGCAATTGAACTTCCTCATCGTTTATCATCATCTGAAATGTGTAATATTGTTGATAGGAATATGCAAAATTCCGTTCTGTCTTTAGAAGTTAACACTTCTGCCTTATTAAATGCTAAAAGAACTGACAGGGCTGTTAAGAGCATGGCATTTAGGTTATTACTAAATGCCCCATACACAAAATATTGTGAAAATATTGAATGCATTTGCAAGAGACGTTTAACGGTAGAACACGTTTTAACCCGCTGTTTAGTAATGAAACTTTTTTTGCCTCCAGAAATTACGGAACGCGTGTTACCCGTTTTCAACTGTTAACATTTTTTGGAAAAAGTTATATATTTCAAACTGTTCTTTATTCAAGTTAGCTCGTTATGTGTTGAATAGTCCAGTTGGTTGTTTATTGTAGGTCCCCACATGCACCTCTTTTCAAATAATAATCTACAGAAGTAGTGCATACAATATTTGATTATTGATTAATTTTTTTGTCCTAATCCCGCTTCCCCCGTCCCGCCTCTCAAACACACCTTTCCAATATTATGTTTTTTCTTTCTCCAATCACTGACACTCACCCTCTCCATTTTACATTTTGTACTCTATCTTTTCCACATTCTCTCTGTCTCTGTCTCTCTCTTCCTTTCTTAGTCCCCTCCCCCTTGCCCCCCCTCTCCTCCACCTCAACCGCCCCCCCCCCCTTTTCATTCGAATATACAGAAATGTCGATTTTTAATTAATAATAACAATCATCATTATGACAGAAATGATAATAATCCAAATAATAATAATAATAACAATAATATCATTTATTTTCAGTCTAATATCATCATCTTAGATGAACAGACTATAAATAAATAAACGAAACGATGCTACGTGATAACTGATTCATTTGAGTCACTTTGACACGGTATGAGCTTTACCCATTCTATACTGTCAGTGTACTTTCAGTAAATTATCATTAGCCAGTGTTCAGTCTTCACACATATGCATTATGTTATGTTATGTTGTTGCCTAGTCCAAACCAAGTGATTGTCCTTCCATTGAAATATGTATAAATGTGCTTATTATCCACTTGCATTACTGACATGTACTTATGACATATGGTCGTGTTTTTTTACAGGTACTGTCCTTCTTATCTTCTTTCATATCTTCTTTCTATACTTCTCTTAATATTGTAAAATAAAACAATAGAAAACCATTTGTTACTGGCCTCTATATGTCCTTGGCCTTTGCGAGGAGCTTTCTATCCTTTCACTCTTTTTATCCTGTCTAATTTAGTATATCTTTTTTGCAATCCCCTTTTACATATCACCACTCGGTTCATGGTTCATGACACACACACATATCAATATATTCCAAATTTTCACCCTCATATTCATTCTTCCCCAACGGATGGTGGGAACTAGTATTATCGAACTGAAAAATCAGTCTTCTAAGTGTGGCAGAAAAAGTTCACAGTGCTCTGTCCACGTTTTGACAGCGTAGAATTGGACAAGATGAAAGTCTTATGTTTTGATGTGATGCAAATTTTTCGGTCATATCTGTTTATCTGGTGTGATGAATCCCCAGGCCCGACCAAGACGCTGGGCCTAAACCAGCCCAGTTAAACCAAAGATGTCTCCACATGACCAGCTCCTGCACTGAGACGGTCCCTGAACTGACCTCCAAGACACTGTTGCAGTGTACTGACACAGATGAATATATTTTGGAGCAAAAACAGTTCTGACGCATTGTTCATGTAGTGTTTTGTTTTACTCAGTCTATTCCTGCCTAGCCTGTAATCTAATAATTTCATAACGGAGGAATGTGGCAGAATGGTTAAGTCGCTCAGCTGCCAATATAGAGATTCCATGAGGGTGTGGGTTCGAATCCCGCTCTCGCCCTTTCTCCCAAGTTTGACTGGAAAATCAAACTGAGCGTCTTTCAGATGAGACGATAAACCGAGGTCCTGTGTGCAGTATGCACTTGGCGCACTAAAAAAGAACGCATGGCAACAAAAGTGTTGTCCTCTGGCAAAATTATATAAAAAGAAATCTACTCTGATAGATACACAAATATATAAGCATGCACTCGACAAGCGCGTTGGGTTATGCTGCTTTCAGGCATCTGCCAAACAGATGTGGTGCAGCGTATATGGATTTGTCCGAACTCAGTGGCGCCTCCTTGAGAGAGTGAAACTAAAACTGTAACCTACATTGTCAACTTCACCAAGAATAATGCATACAAATGAGTGGATGAGTGTTTGTGTATAGTGATGTTTTGTGGGGTAGAGTGTGACTGCTTTAATTTAATGTATAGTATAAGCATGCACTCGACAAGCGCGTTGGGTTATGCTGCTTTCAGGCATCTGCCAAAAAGATGTGGTGTAGCGTATATGGATCTGTCCGAACTCAGTGGCGCCTCCTTGAGAGAGTTAAACTGAAACTGTTACCTACATTGTCAACATCACCAAGAATAATGCATACAAATGAGTGGATGAGTGTTTGTGTATAGTGATGTTTTGTTGGGCAGAGTGTGACTTCTTTAATTTAAATTTTGTACTTTAAAATGTGGACTTTTATTGTATTGTGATGTGTGTGACCCGTGTTAAGTTGGAAGTGAATTTTCAGTACATGTATTGTGATATGGTTTTAGTGTATCGGAAATAGTTTTAAGTATTGTGATATATTGCATAATTTAGGCATTTTCATGTAATTTGTGGGATGAGTGTGTAAAGACTGTAATGTGTGTGTGTGTGTGTGTGTGTGTGTGTGTGTGTGTGTGTGTGTGTGTGTGTGTGTGGAGATATATATATGTATATATATATATATGTATGACATGATGGGGTGGGGTGTTGGGGGTGTTGTTGATTTTTTTGCTTAACCCTGTGATTTGCCATGTCTCATGTTCTAAGCAATGCAAAGAATATCTGTGTAATGTAATTATAATTACGTTTATTGTGCTCAGGTAAACGTACATCAATTAGAATCTTTTTGGATTTCAACTTTATTATTCTTCATCGGCTGAATGTTTTAACAGTGAGATTAGCCGACATCATTTGATTTCCTCGACATAAATAATAATTGTTTATGTATGATCACGTGCCAGTTGTGACCAGCCAAGTTGTGTTTGTTGCACTCCATAAGTTGTTATCATCTCTTTTATCAAATCATATACCACTGAATATTACATATTGGCAGAACTGTCTTAACACCTTGTTTGAATTTAAGTCTATACCAGTGACGTTTGCCCTATGGTAAGCTGTTTCAACGCAATTAGCCATTTTTCATCTCTGAACCCTTTGAAAAGTCTCAATTTCAAGTGGCTTGAAATAAGTTACATATCAACCCTTCACAATCAACCCAGACAGCAACAAGCCCATCTAGAAGCTGGGACCCACATGGGTTTGCTCAAGTTGCTTGGGAACAGGGGATGCAACCCTTCCGTGCTGGGCTGCTCACCCGAATCCGACCCGGACCCACTTGGTTTTGCCCAAGTTACTTAGGATGCAACCCTACCGACCTGAGTCTGACCCGTTCCCCACTTGACAAGAGATAGGTGGCCACTTACGCAACACACTGGCCCTTGTCTTACTTGGTAAAGCCCATGTGAAGCCCAAGTGAAGCCCAAGTGAAACCAGTGGTTTTAAGTTGGACGAAGAGAGTTTCTTAATTTTCATATCATGGGGTTTATTTAAACATTGTTTTCGATATTAGACACTTCAGGGTTATGTGTGCATGGATGTGAACGTGCCATTTCAATCACAAAATGATAATAAAAGTAATATTTTTGTTTTTCTTACATGTACGTACGCTTTTAAATTGTGCCTCTCATTTGGGTGTGCTCCTTCTCTCTCCCCCCCCTCCTGCCCCCCTCCCCCGCCCACCCCATTCAGTCTGTGGAATGCTAGATGTTAGAACATGCGCTGAACCGTGGGGGAGGGGAGGGGGGGCGGAAAAGTGGGGGGCAAAGGTCAAGGAAGTCAGCTGGTGTGTCGTCTTCACGGTCATTTACATAAACAGCTCGAAGCGGAGCAATCATCTTGTTGACACTTTGTTGCTGAGAGGAGTGAAAGGTAAGATTTCTTTTTCATTTGTTTGTTTTTGCAATGGGTGAAAATGAATTAGAAAATATTGTAAGACTGGAAAAGAAAAGAAAAAAACAAAACAAAACACAGCAGAGAAAACATTCAGAAACACTTGAACAGTGACTAAATATGACTTAAGCAATGATACTGATTTAAAGCCAGTGCCTGGAAGTTCACGTTCTAATGACTGTACCTGTACCAGTTTTGGGGAAGAAGACAAGAATGACTGCAGGATTCTTCAAAGACAAAAAACTAAAGTTTATAAAAAACCTTTTTGGTGGTAGATGAATCCTCTTTTTTTAGTGGGATACGACGTTTCGAACCATAGGCCCGTTGTTAAGTCACGGGCCTATGGTTCGAAACGTCGTATCCCACTAAACAAAGAGGATTCATCTACCACCAAAAAGGTTATAAACTTTAGTTTTTTGTACCAGTTTTGTTTATGCAAAGTCTGTGAGTGTGACCAAATATAGTGAATGTGCTTTTGAGGAAAATTGTCAGGGAATAAGTGTGATGCCTGAATCTTTAGGAACTGAACAGAGTATATATCATATGACACTTAGGAGGCTGAATCACTGAGAAGGGAGATATGGTTCTGAGAGTGGTGTTGGGGAGTAGGGGGCGGTGGATGACATGGATGAGATGGGATGAGAATAATGTGTCTGTCTGTCTGTGATTGTCTGTCTCAGTGTCTGTCTGTGTATGATTATATTTCAATGCACATGCTTTTTTATTTTTTTTAAAAACTTACCTGTAGGATTCGGTGAGTGGCTCTCGTGCCGGGCCCTCTCAACAAACTGAACGCGAACTGAGCTCAGGGATTTTCTGGACTTAGTTTTTTTTTTCTCCGTCATACACAGTCTACGTTTGAAAGGATTTCGATCGCTCTGCGCCGCTGTTTCTTCCGTAGAAGTCGATCGCAGTCATCGTTCATTTATTTCCCCACCCTCTACCCCCCTTTGGTGTCATTCGACTTCAGTGTAACAGAAATGGCGCACTCGGCTTCGATTTCGACAATCAAACCAGTTTTCATAAGACAGAAAGACATTCCCAACTCGGTCAACTCTCGTCCAACGGTATTGGAAATCTGCCTGGCGGCGGAGCGTGCTGCTGGTCAAGGCACCATTTTCGGGGCACAGGAGATACGAGGCTTGTGGCGTGTCTACCCTGCAACACAGGAGGCTCGTACAGACATCCTTCTTAAAGGTATGCTCGTGAGAGATACTGTGATACAGGCCTCTAATGCAAATCCTTACATTCTTAGGGATGGCTCAGAAGAAGAAAAACTGTCCACAAAGGTGTGGATTGACAGTATTCCGATATCCGTGGCTGATTCGGAAATAGAACATTCCCTCACTAAAATAGGATGTGAACTCAGATCCGATGTCAAATACGAAAGGGCTAGGGACCAGGACAACAAGTTAACCCGTTTCTTAACTGGGCGGCGTTTTGTTTTCATCTCCGTTCCCCCCACTCCCCTTGAAAAGATCTTGAAAGTGAATATATTTAATGCCAAAATCTACCACAAAGAACAGAAAGAAGTTAAAAAAACAGTATTCTGCTCACGATGCCTGGAGTCTAACCATCATGTCTCACAGTGCACAAAAGACGTTGTGTGCCGACAGTGTAAACAACCTGGACATAAGAGAGGTGATACAGCCTGTCAGTTTGCAGGGAACACAGCAGACAAGAGGTATGCCCAACAGCAGCAGGGAGACGACAGAGGGGTGCACTCGGACATCCAGAATGCAGCGGTAGCTCCTGTTCCCACAGCCACATCTCCAGCATCCAACTCTTCCACAAAAGGTGCTAGAAGTTCCGGCAGCAAAGCTGGTGACCGGGGTGACAGAAGTCGACCGAGCTGTCGTCAGTCCACCCTCTTCTCTTTCGACCAGCACCGCAGCAGGTCCGAGACCCCCAAGCGCCAGCGGTCCCAGGATCGCCGCAGCCCGAGGGACAGGACCGACAAGCATCGTCGACGGAATGACCGACGATCAGGTAGCCCAGTCCCCCCCCCGTTCATGCCTCGGAGCCTGTGACTGCCGAGAACTGTCGGTAATTTTGTTGCTGCTGTCCTCTGTGTTTTCGCCCCCGGACTATGAGACTGAATAGTGATTGATTTTATGTGTTATGTTTTATCGATGTTAATCTTGTGTGTACTCATCAATAGGCTATAAAATGAATTTTGATTTACCCCCACAATGGACAAGTTATTGATCTCATCTTTAAATGTAAGAGGGTTGAAAAATAAGTTTAAACGAATTTCAGTCTTTCGTTATTTAAGAGAGCAGAAGTTTGACATTATTGGTTTACAAGAAGCACATGTAACAGCCAAAGACATACCATTTTGGGAGAAACAGTGGGGTGGAACTATTTTCTTTAACGAAGACACAAATAGAAGTAGGGGAGAACTTATTTTAGTAGCAAAGCATTTCCCAGGTAAAGTTTGTTTGAAATCATCAGAAGACAGGGTACTAGTTGTTTCAGTATCATATGACAATTATGAATTTATGTTAGCCAATGTGTATGCTCCAAATGAATTATCTGACAAAATAGCATTCTTCAGTATGCTCAAAGAAAAGTTTAGCGAATTTATTGACGGACATTTTCTCATGTTTGGTGATTTTAATTGTGTTCTCAATAACTCTCTTGATAATACTGCAGGTCTCCCTCATAGAGAATCAGAAGTTAAAGCGTTTAAGCATTCAGTCAGTACATTAGACCTAGTTGATCTTTGGAGAACATTACACCCTAATAGTAAAGATTTCACATGGCACAGAACAAATCCATTTATAGCTAGAAGACTCGATTATTGTTTCACATCACACAGTATGCTACATTGTTGTGTTTCTTGTGAGCATCGGACAGTCCCTAACTCGGACCACAAAACGGTTGTTACAGAGCTTAATCAGAATATTTTTTCCCGTGGGCCAGGATATTGGAAATTCAATAATAGCTATCTTAAGAACACAGAGTTTGTCAAATTAATGAATGAACTGCTAGATAATCATTTAAATTGTGATGTCAGTGATAATATTTCCTATATAAAAAAGTGGGAATGTTGCAAAATTGAAATCAGAAATTTGTGCAGTGAGTTTGGTAAAAATGTAGCATGTAAAGAACGGAATAACGTGAAGAGATTAGAGCTACAAATTTCAGACGTTGAGAAAGACTTAGTAAACGATCCCTCTAACAAAAACAGACTCAATTTCTAAAATTAAAACAAAATCTAGAATTATTGCTATTAGAAAAAGCGAGAGGGGCACAAGTTAGATCAAGAATTAAGTGAATTGAGGAGGGTGAACGAAACACAAAATATTTTTGTAATTTAGAAAAAGCTCGAGCCAAAAAGAAAATTATAACAAGACTTAGGAAAAAAACTGATGAATTTATAACAGCTCAAAGAGAAATACTACTTGAACAGGTGTCTTACTTTAAAAACTTATATAGTCAGACAACAGCAGCAGATGATGTAAGGGAAGCAACCGATATATTTATGGCAGATGAAAATTTCCCTCGTTTGAATGGTACGGATGCTGCTGTGTGTGAGGGACCTGTCACTTTAGAGGAAACGAGCAATGCACTTGCGAAAATGAAGAACGGGTCTGCCCCAGGCTGTGATGGAATTACAGTAGAATTCTTTAAAACATTTTGGTGTAAAATAGGCAGTATCGTGACAAATTCCTTCGTAGAATCCTTTCATAAAGGTGGACTCTCTTACTCTCAAAAGCAAGGAATTATAACATTGATACACAAAGGAAAAGACCTAGAAACAGATAAGCTAAATAATTGGAGACCTATAACCCTACTCAATACAGATTACAAACTACTTGCAAAAACACTAGCAGAAAGGCTGTCGTCCGTTGTTCACACTTTAGTTAATGAAGATCAAGCAGGCTACATTAAGGGCAGAAAATATCTACGATTATCAGATCGACTGATGACGTTATTAATTATCCGAATAAAACAAAAAAAAGCGGGATACTTATTAGCAGTAGATTACTCCAAAGCATTCGACTACATATCAAAAAGTTTCTTGTTACATGCTTTTTCTGTCTTTGGTTTTGGACCAGTCTTTCAAAAATGGGTTACTGTCTTATTTAAAGGTTGTACAAGTTCTGTTAATCATGGTGGTTGGATATCTGAACCTTTCGACGTGCTGTGTGGTATTAGACAAGGATGCCCATTTTAAGCTTTGGCATTCATGTTAGCTGTTGAATTATTAGCTATTAAAATAAGAAACAGTCCCATAGTGGGAATTGTAACCCCTCGATCCGAGAGAAATGAGGATGTGCATTTAAAAGTAAAACAACTGGCAGATGACACTACCTTTTTCTTAGAGATATAGAGAACATGAATAGATCGTTTAACATTTTTACTTCTTTTGAAAGATTCTCTGGACTGAAATTGAATGAACATAAAACAAAGGCACAAAGACTAGGTAGACAGAAAAGAGAGGTTAATCTTCCATTCTCAACAGTAGATAGAATAAAGATATTAGGAATCCATTTCGAAAGTAACCGAATGGCCAAAGACATTGAAGATAACTGGACAAACAGGATTGATCGAGTGAACAAAATCATTAAAGAGTGGAATAACGTGACTTAAGTATTCAAGGGAAAGTAGTCGTGATAAAATCATTTCTTGTCAGTCAATTCATTTACGTTATGCAGTCGATTGGCCTTCCAACTGAGGTTCTGAATAAAATAAACTCAATTCTGTATAAGTTTCTGTGGCAGAAAAAAGCACAGTAACAAGAGAGCTTTCGAGAAAAAGTAAAAAGAAAAGTAATGGAAGCGAGTGTAGGAGAAGGTGGTCTGAACATGATAAACATGATCCAGCTCCAAAAATGTAAAGGGTGGAGATTTTTACGATCTCCCAGGTCAGCATATGTACAGACCTGCTTGTGCCTGAACCCCCTTCGTGTGTATATGCAAGCAGAAGATCAAATACGCACGTTAAAGATCCTGTAATCCATGTCAGGGTTCGGTGGGTTATGGAAACAAGAACAATCCCAGCATGCACACCCCCGAAAGCGGAGTATGGCTGCCTATATGGCGGGGTCAGAACGGTCATACACGTAAAAGCCCACTCGTGTGCATACGAGTGAACGTGGGAGTTGCAGCCCACGAACGCAGAAGAAGAAGAAGAAAAAGAAAAGTAATGGAAGCGAGTGTAGAAGGTGGTCTGAACATGATAAACATGATCCAGCTCCAAAAATGTTTTCACCTACAATGGGCAGGAAAACTGTTTGGGGCGACAGCCAAGGAAAACTGGAGTGTGATCCCTAAATGGCACATGGATAAACTTGTTAAAGAAAATGTGTTTCTCTTAGATTGTAGATCAAAAGATCTAATAGGTTTGAACATGATAGATAACGATTTTTGGAAATATGTAGTTAGTTCGTATCTTGACAGCAGGCCGTTAAAATCACTTTCAGACATCAAAAGTAACAACTTTCACTCCCAATTGCTGTTTAACAACGCCTAGTTAGTTCGTATCTTGACAGCAGGCCGTTAAAATCACTTTCAGACATCAAAAGTAACAACTTTCACTCCCAATTGCTGTTTAACAACGCCTTGATAAAGTATAAAAACAAATTATTATCTTCAAATCTTGGAATGAGAAAGGACTTGAACAAGTAAAGGACATAATCAACTTCAGGGAAAATAGAATGTTGTCTTTAAGACAGATACAGGATATAGTGCGTAAAAACAAAGCAGGCATTGTTTTTTAATATAACGCATTGATAAATTCGATACCAAAGGCATGGCTTCAATGGACAGAAAGAGGGGAAAAGGAGGATGAAACACAGAAATGTGATGTAAGCCTGTACAACACAAATCTAAAACAGATTTTTTTAAATGTACTCAAAAACAAAGAGAAAACTGTTCCCAACGCATACTACTTCTGGCTCAGAAAATTTTGTATCCACTTACTCGGGCCAACCTGGTCTATAGCGAGAGATATAACAAAAGAAACTAGATTAAGAGTTCTGCACTGGAAAATTTTACACAACATCTACCCCACCAATATCCTTCTAAACAAAATGAAAGTAGCAGAAAACAATAAATGTCCCTATTGTATAGATTTGGTAGATTACATTGAACACTTTTTTTTTTGATTGCCCAGTAACACACAACTTCTGGAAGTATATTGAACAAAAACTACTAACAGAAACAAGTGTCCACTTGAAACTGTCAGCATCAGATATCCTGTTTGGGATTGAAAATTCACCACACCTAAAAGGAAATTATGCGTATATCAATAATATAATATTAGTGAGTAAAATGTGTGCAAGTATCTATAAAAAGACCAAATCAGTCTTTCCCTTACGGGTTATTTTTGAACGAGAATTTGAAACAAGACGAATTCACGTGGAAAAAAAAAAACACCTCCATCTACAAATAACGTCAAATGATCGAATGAGAAGTGAGAAGAGACAAATATGCACACAGAAGGCACACCAGAGCATGAACCCCCCCCCCCCCCTCAACCCCTCCCCACCCCCCAGACAAACCGAACAATCTTCCAACATAAAGTTTTGCAACGTGATTGTCCATATATGAAGAAACAGACATAGAATTGTGTATGAATGAAGGTGGAAAAAACAAAACAAAACAACAACAACAACAACAAACAAACAAAAACATTGATTCCAAGTTTTGTACACTTAATTGTATGACTTGTACATTTTCCTTCCATATTACTGTAACAAGCCCAAAATCAGTGAATGAAAAGTCGTATTTATTCCCTAAACGCTATTGATTACTTTGGCATTGTGTGATTTATATACATAATAAAACGGTGGTCGACCCAAGAAAGTCCGGGTAAAAAAACAACAACAAAACAAAACAAAAAAAACAAAAAAACAAACAAAACAAACAAAAAACAAAAAAACACAACTTACCTGTAACTTAGCATTAACTTATTAATTACATATTGCTTTATTCAATCAATGAAACAATGTTTGCACATTTTGAAAAGTGATATACTGATAATATGTACATATGTTTCAATTATAAATCAGTCTTGAGTCTTGAATCTTATGTAACTGAACAGTTAGTTTA
The DNA here is from genome assembly GCF_041734735.1 of Babylonia areolata. NCBI lineage: Eukaryota > Metazoa > Mollusca > Gastropoda > Neogastropoda > Buccinidae > Babylonia > Babylonia areolata. The sequence continues at coordinate 36,243,679 of NC_134876.1, forward strand.
CATGACACTGGAAATTCTGCTGATACTTTTGAAAGATTTGTTTATGATTCAGGGACATATATGTTCATTTAGCCAAAGCCATACACCACTGTACTGTGCATGCATATATAATTATATTTAATAAATGTTGATGGTGTAATATTAGGTTATAACGGGAGGAACTAAAAAGCCAGTATCCAGTAAACCGATATGCCCTTGGATCATTTTACATGATGGAAAGCTGAAATATGTCATTCCACATTTTGCAACTGTGAAGAAAATTTTGGCCTTTATGTTTCTGTTTCCATTAAACTTCAGCTGCACAGTCATCAGAATGATACACAGAAGACATCAGACCATGAAAATGGGAAGGAACAGGACACAGATCAACATGCCAGTGGA
>NC_134876.1:36594059-36709059 GCF_041734735.1 Babylonia areolata
TCCTCTCTCCTCAATCAGAAAGAAAAAGAAGAAAAGACAAACTGAATGGAACAAACTATTCAACCAGTAAAATTACAACGAAGAGCCATTGGGGCTCCTAATTAAGCTCTGAACTATTTCAAACACAACTTCATTCTCATATGAAACGTTTCTAATGGAAGCTGATGTGTGTGTGTGTGTGTGTGTGCGTACTTTCAGTCGCGTAGAACTGCGCAGATCTGCAGAAAACGTAACATGCTGCGGTGTGCCTGTGACGGTGGCAACATGTTTTTTTGTTTGTTTGTTGTTTTTTTTGTTTGTTTTTTTAGTGTGTGTGTGTGTATGTATGTATGTTTGGTTGGGTTTTACATAATTGAGAAACATGAAAATAGCATGATTTCAACTGCGTAATCACTTGGATTACAGTAATCAATTCATCGCGATAAAAATATGAGCTTAAACATTACTTTTGGATGTGATTGAACTGATGCATTTTGGCCCTGTGGGAAGTCTTTTTTGCTTCATAGTTGAACATACAAAGTTCAGTCTCACTAATCTATCCTTTTTATTTCAGGTTCATATTTACTACAGACCACATTTTAAAGATAATCCTACCCTCTCTTTGTTCTTATTTTTTTAATGATTTTGTTTGTTTTAACACTTTTCACTTTTCCTTAACTGCTTTCAACAGCCAATCTTCTTTCTGTCTCTTTCTCTCTACTTTTTTTCATCCCACCCCCACCTCTCATAACTTGAGAAATCTAAAATGTGTTTATATATTCATCGTGAAGTATAATCATGTTTGTCTATTTAAACACAAGTGACTCTTGAAGGCCTCGCCTTTTCTGTTTTCTTTTGAATCCCTTAACTCCTTCCGTCTCTCCTCCTAAACCCAATTCACACACACAACGTCCTCCACTCCTCCCCCCCCCAACCCCCTTCCATAAACTCCTCACTCCGACAACCATGCTCTCCTCAACTTGTACTAAACGATTCCCACGGGAAAAGGTTCGGATCGCTTTCACTTGACAAGACTAACGATTGAAGATAAAGACACTCCCACACTCTTCTTTCTATCCTTTTTTATGACAAAAAAGAAAGAAAGAAAAGAAAAAATGAAAGTATAGATACTTCAGCTTCTCCACCCTCTTCTCTAAAGTGGACACCCTGTATCTTCTTTCTCCCTCCCTCCCCTTTACTGTGATCAACAGATCCCCATCCCACCCACTCTCTCGTCTTCAGGACGGATCGCAGTTGGAGAGATCTCAACTGCACCTTAATCTCCAACCCCCATCAAAATGCCCAATGCCCCCTCGCACCTCACTACCCCGCTGACCATCGCATCACGTTCTTCTTTTTAGTTACCGGATGATAACATGCACAATACCAGAAGTGGAAGAGGAGGAGAAACAGAGACACATAGAAAGACTGGACCAGACAGAGAGAGACACACAGACACACAAAGACAGATATCACGAAAACACACACATACACACACGCGCGCGTAAAAAGACATACACATGCAGAAGAATAGACAACAGGAGTATCAGTCCCATGAAACAAGAAAAGACATCCCCACTGTGACAGAAAAAACAAAACAAACCTTTTTACTTAATACAAGACCGTGACAAGAGGTCGTGTCCCAGTCACCTTATTGTCTTCCATTCTACACAAACACACACACACACACACACACTCATACACACACAAATTATCGAAAGAAAAACACATATTAATGTCTGACACTATGACACTTAGCTTTGCAACTGATATCTTTATATGTTTACTTGTAATAACTTTCTGGTACTTGCAATTAATGACCAAAAGAAAAGTTTCTTGGAAGCACTAAACACATGGTAACTTCTGCACCTCTTTCTAATGACTTATTCAACTGTTCAAACACGTGTGTGTGTGTGTGTGTGTGTGTGTTTATCAACAGAGATCGCCGATTCAAGTTTGAGATCTGTGACTTTGGGATTGCTTGAAAATCAATTTACTGCTGCGGAAAAGGATCAGTCAATGAATAAACTGAAGAATCCACACCAAGTTGTGTTTGATTTCTTCGTTCTTTCATTGTTCTTTTCTATTCTGTATTTTTACTGATATCTTTTGTTTTTGTTTTTGTCTGATTGTTGGTCGCTTCATTCTATATTATCATCTGGCTCTGCGTGTTTGTTTGTCTGTCTTCGAATCTATTTCTCTGATTGTCCGTACGTCATTAAAAAAAAACACATAGATGAAAAGCAACGGATGACTACATCTAATCAACATCAGCGATAACGACTCACCCCTGTGGGTCCAATAGGCTCTTCTGTGGGTCTGAAACAAAATTGAACGTCTACATGAGTAATTTCTTGAAATACTATATCCACTTTTTATTATTTTTATTTTACAATTTGTTACTACAACATTGACATGGGAGTGTAAAAGAATTTTTTTATTACAACACTGACATTGGAGTGTAAAAGGAAATGAGTGAGCTGATAAGACTGACTTGTAGTGCAAATGCTATATAACTGTAACAAGTGACCTCCAAATGGAAAAAAAACCCTCAAGTCGTAAGAAATGTAAGAGTACCCCAGAACAAAAAAAAGCATTCACATCATCGATCGCCTCAAAGAAAAAGAAGACAGGCAAGGCATTCAAGACTCACTTGTGATTAGTGGACAAATATATTTATATCTCACGATAAATATACAGACACATACTAGATTTCTCAAGTTATGAGGGGAAAGATTTTTTTTTTTTTAAGTAGAAAGAAAGACACTGAAAAAAAGATACTGAAAGCTTTAAAGGACAGTGAAAACAAGCGTGAAACAAACAAAATTCTAGAAAATAAGAACGACTATATGGGATTATCATGAAAAACGAGGTCTGTAGTCATGAACCTAAAAAAAGGGTGCAGAAGTGGGACTGAACCCTGTATGGTCAACTCGATTGCAAAAAGACTCTCAACGGGGCCAAAAACACATCATTCCACTCATATACAACATTAATGTATAAGCTTATGTTTTTGGCGCGATAAATCATTTTAATCAAGGTGACAACACTGTTAAAATCATGTAATTAATCATGACAATCTGGATGATTACACCATTTAAACCACGTTATTTTTACATATATCTAATAATTCAAAATATTTTTACGTTCGCGGTTGAGAAAAAAACACATGTTGCATTTTCTGCAGATCCACGCAAATCTGCACGACCGTAGGTAATCACTTCTTATCTATCTATCTATCTATGTGTATGTGTGCCTTGCGCTTCATGTTTTTTTTGTTTGTTTGTTTGTTTGTTTGGGTTTTTTTTGTTGACATTTTTGATATAACATGTATGCTGTCCAGTTCTATCGATTACCTTCTATTTCTTTTGCAAAGTTTTCCTTGGCGATTCTTTCTTCTCTTGGACAGTTAATGAACTGTCAGAAGAAAACATGTCTAGTTTCAGTGTGCTGTTGATTTTGGAGGGAGGTTTGGGTTGTTGTTTTTTTTAACGTTCATTCATGGGAATAAAATAATCTTTTTTTCCGGAGCTGGAGGCCCAACGAAATAATCTGTCCATGATCCGCAAATACGGCTTAATCCGAAAGACTTACGACCTATTGTAAGTATGAGACCCCCCCCACACCCCCCCCCCCTCCCCCCCCAAAAAAAAGTCCACTATGTTTAGTCCAAATTAGCAATCACCAGAGAAAATGAATTTGTTAAAGTTACCATGAACACACACACACACACACACACACACACACACACAAACGAAACCCTGAATCATTGCATTGATTTTGTTTATACAAGCGAGTCAGTGATGGAGAGAGAAAGCAGTGGAAATGTAACTTGAAAGGAGGAGGAACAGCCATTACAAATCAAAAGAATATTAGCATAATCTCCAGACCAACAATGCGCAGATAATTTCAAAGCAAACCAGACTATATGGGCTTTTCAAAAACAGCAGACTGAAAAAGCATGTCAGCTACACCGGAGATTAGAAAAGAGAGATAAACCACTTGCAGAAATTGCTGAAGCCAGGCAGCCTGCGCCACGACACGCATTCATTATTCATGAGCTGCCTTTGCCCCGCCCAAACTAAAGGAAAGCGTCAGTCGAACGCAGTTTCCTGAGTGATTTTATTTGGATTACACCTTTTTTCCCTTTTCTGTTTGCTTCATCCAACGCAGATGTCAAACTCAATTTTGTTGTGAATAACATTCCTAATATTTATATGTATTGGTTACTTTTATTTCCCTATCACCACAGCACCATTTTTCACGAGTCGAAAGATGACCTCCATTGCGGAAAACTATAATATTGGTCTTGTTGAGATTCACTGTTTGTTGTAGTCTGTCTGTTTCTTGCTTAAGGGCATTTAATTGATTTTGTAACCCTATGGGTGTGTCAGACAAGAGAACAACATCATCAGCAAATAGCATTAAGAGCAAATCTGTTGCGCCAGGTATCATTTGTATTCCATGTCTCCCCTTCTTTGATAACTCCACTGCCAATTCACCGATGAAAAAGGAAAACAGCTGTGAGCTTAGCAACCTTGTTTAACCCCTCTTGGACACTGAAAAAAGTCTGAATAAATACCTTTGTCACGAACACATACACGTACAGAATTGTAGATGCTTTTAACAGCCATGTAAAACTCCTGAGACAGAGACAGAGACAGAGACTTAGAGAGAGAGATAGAGCACAATACAACGGTCTGCTCGGGCAACATGAAGCGTTCGTATATATATGAATTATATATATGATTATGTACATATAGATAGATTTAGATTTACATACTGATAGATCTATATGAAATTATGTATGTATGTATTCATGTATGTATGTATGTATGTATACAGTCGGGCCTGCTTAAAAGGAGCTCGGTTATAAGGAACCTCTTTTATAAGGAGCAAATAAAAAATCCCCGATTTACATTGTTCTTTGTTATGACTTACAAAAACTCCCTTAGAAGGAGCTCAGTTATACAATACCTCGCTTATTAGGAGTGAAAAATTAGGCCCCAAATCGGCCCTGAGTCCGGTTATAAGGAGTGCCGATAGCATCAGCTTCAAACCGAAAGTAGGCCGAGTTATTTCATCAATCCTGTTCGGGGAAAATTATCTACCTTTGCTTCCGCAGAAACTTCCGTTCATTGCTACATGCGCTTGATCTGGATGCAGAAGTGAAAATGTCTGAACGCGAGAAAAAGAGAAAATCTCTTTCACTCAGTCAAAAGCTCGACATAATAAGAAAAATAGAAGCCAACCCTCAACAAAGAAAGGCAGTGATAGCTCAGGAGTTGGGCATTCCCTTTTCCACCCTCTGCAACATCTGGAAGAGATCACCAGAAATACGTAAACAATGTTGCCAGAGGAACCGAGGATCTGTCGCGGAAACGGTCACGCACTGCTAAACTGGAAACTGTGGATGAAAATCTGCTTAAATGGTTTTCAGATTCAAGGTAAGGCTCGATTCTATAATTTTGTAGTATTTACTGTAATCATCATTTTGCTGTTGCCTCTTTTAAAGTGCGTAGAAAATAAACATGGACAGCTTTCAGACATTTGCTACAATCCCAAATATTTTCGTCTAATGTCTACATATCCATGGCTTGGAGCCAGAATTTACTATCTCTAGATAGTCGATTGGTCTTTAAATGATCTGACTGTAAAAACGAAGGGCTTGTCGTGAACAAGTTTGTAATGGATATGTAGTGGAGATTATGCTCTTTGTAATTCTGTAATATGTTTTTTTTCAGGTAGTGTTTTATAGTTTTTGTCATATAATCAACTGATAATAAGTCAGTCGCCTATGTAGAGATAGACCATTTTGGCTCCAAGCCATCGAATTATAATGGGCAGTTATAAATAAAATGTTCTTCGCCTTCAGCAGTATTACAAATATCACAGAGAATATTTCCATTTTCAGCAAAAGACCGTCTAAACAAGGAACCATTAATGTAGGTAGAACACCAAGACGCAATTTTACCAAGCAGTCACGAAGGGAGTGAGGGAGAGAGAGAGAGAGGGGGGCGGGGGGGCTGAGAGAGAGTCAGAGATTGATTGATTGATTGGGGGCATGAACTAGCATGCCATGCCATTTATTGTATAAGGCCACTGGCCCCGTTACAAACGAGACATGTCGCACCGACATCGGCTTCAAATCAAATAAGTATCAAACAGTGGTAAATCAAACATTCATGTATAAACTGTTGATTATAAGCTGCAATTACGCAATTCAAATGCTTTACACAACAAGTCAGTTCTGAGAAAATGCCCGAACAGGTAAATTGCCATCATCGGGTTTGAACCACGAATTGCCCATTCGCTGTTGGTCCTACGTGGAAATGGTTAGGATACTTCATGTAGCGCTTTCGTCAAGGAACCCATTAAAACAAACTGCATTTAAATCGGTCACCTACTTTTAGAGAAATTGCAATTTATACGTTTTGACCTTTTTTTAATCCTAGTGGCTGTGACCTTGACCTTTCGTGCTTGAAAATGTTCGTGTGCCTAGCTTTTAAGGTTGTGAACTCACACACCAAAAATTATGTGATTTCGTTCAGTCAGTTCCGAGAAAATGCCTGGACAAACACACACACACACACACACACACACACACACACACATACACACACACACACAGACAGAGCGATTCCAGTAGACCCCCCCTCCCCTTCGGAGAGGCGGGGGTCTAAAAAAGAACATAGTCTGCTAATCAGGTTAGGCGATGAAGTTGCCATAAGAATACAAATCCGATTAACTGACGGGAATCTAATGTATTTTCTACAGAGAGAGTCAGAGAGAGAGAGAGAGAGAGAGGAAGAAGAAGAATTGCTGATACTGACACTGAAAAAATGCAGAAGCCCGTTTATAAGGTAGTTGGGCTTGGGTTACTCCTTATATCCGAGAACTCTGTTATAAGGAACCTCGGTTCTAAGGAGTAAAAAAAATTTGGTCCCCGAGCGCTCCTAAAAAGCGGGCCCGAGTGTAGACAGATGTTAGAAGAGAGACAGAGCTGAATATGTGTTTTATGTTTTGATATATATATATATATATATATATATTTGTTGTTGAAGAAATGGTGATGTAAACCAGAAAGTGTGAAGAAAAAGTAGCCTTATGAAAACCAGTTCAATAATTTATAACTGTCTCTCTCATGTGCAACATTGCGCTGGGGGGGGGGGGGGGGGGGGGGGGGGGGAGTTGGGGGGGGGGAGCTGCGTTATTTTCTTTTTATATTATCTACATTCAAGCAGATGCAAACGTGCTAAAAAACAAGCAAAAATGAATCGGTTTTCATTGTATACAGCGAATCTTACTACACGTGGGAAATTCCAGGCGTAACTTAACTTTCGCTTTACTGCAGCTGAACCGTCAGAACCGACCAGTTTCTTTCAGGTGGGGAAGGAGAGGGCGATTTACCCCCACCCTTCCGCACTGCGTGTGTGCCCCAAAACGGCTTCAGCACTGTTATAGACAGTAAGAAGGGGCCTGCCGCGAGTAGTTTTATCTCTCTTTTCTATCCGGCTACACTCATGAAGTGGATGGATGTGTTTGTGATCACAGCGGCAAAAACTGTGTGTGTGCGTGCGTGTGTGTGTGTGTGTGTGTGTGATTCAAGACATTTTTAAGTTCGCGGCAAAGAAAACACAGTGCATAATTATTGCCTCAGGCACACCGTAACATGCTGCATTTTCTACAGATCTACGCGCGCGCGCGCATGTGTGTGTGTGTGTGTGGATTGTGGGAGTTGAGTGTAAGTGTACAAATGTAGCTGTGCAATGTACGTTTGTGGGATTTACGTAATATGTGTTTATGTGTGCTATCATGGCACTTATTTGTGCGTAAGGCCACCGAGTGATGCTTTGTGTGAATGTGAAGCATGTTACGTATGTCACTGGAATGAGGAGTTGTGTGTGTGTGCGCGCGTGCGCGCGTGCATGCTTACAATTGATTCTTACAAGCCCGATGTTAAATACATTGGGTAGCAGCGGGGTAACAAAATATCGTCTCAAATGGAAAACCGGTTAAGTTGTCAGAACATACTCTGGTTCTGCCGTTATTTCCGAAAAGATGCGCAAGTAAAACTCTGCTTCCATGTTTGACACAAAGGTACAAGGGATGATGACGTAGCTCCCTGTCTCCAGAACGAAGTGTACAGAGCGCTCTCGGTAGGGCCAGAAGACGCCCGATGTGTCCACCAGCTGAGGGGAATGTTCGAAGAAGTTGTCGGAATTCAGTTTGCCAGAGGGCTCCTTGCCAGCTTTCAACTGGAAAAACAAACAAACAAACAAACAAAATAAATAAATAAAAAAACAGAAGCGGCGGTAACTGCGCATGGGTGGCTAGAGGTCTTAACGAGACATGTGCCTGATACCTCAGAGTATTTAGACCAACTGCCTGCCACACTTGCATACAAGTGCAAGAATACAAGTATGTTATGCCTGGTGTCATTGCCAACAATCAAAAATTCCTAGCAAATAGGTCATAGCTTGCATCAGGTGATCGATAGCCTACTACTGACATTTTTCAAATGCGTTCTGAGATGATAATAATAATCATTATTAAACCATTTAAAACATTCTGTTGAAACTGTATTTGAATTTGGTGCTTTCAACATGTGACAAACTTTTGCGCAAACTTGGGGGTGGGGGGTAATGAACGTAACGTTTCCTATTGAGTGTTTATCTATGATGATGTGGATTCCTGTAAGGAAATCGGATTTATTGTTCTGCTAACTTTCTAAATGTTTTGTATGTCAGCTATTCTTAAATGGTTGACTGACCTTGAAGACGACGAAGCCTATGCTGACGTCCTCTGTGGCTGTGTGAAGCTTATCACTGATCTCCATCAAGGAAATGACAACGCTGAAGTTGTTTCTGCTGGTGTCATCCATTTTGAAGCGATATTGAGGATTCGTCCAGAACGCTCCTGTCAGAAGAGAGTGGGTCTGAGAACCACAATGTTAAAATGGCAGCAAAACTTTACAGTGCCACACATTCAAAATACAGTTGAATCTATGTAAGCTGACCCCGTAGGGACAACAAAAAAGGTAAACTTATCCTAGGTTCAACTTATCCAAGGTAACTTTTCTGAAACGAGTCGACTTATCCGAGGTTTGCATAAGTCAATTTTGTACGGGGGTGAGGGGGTGGGGTGTGTGACTTATCCACTTTTAAACAGTGAGACAACCGAATGGTTACTTTTTCAAAAGATGGGATGCTTTCAACAATTTCTGCTTCTGTGTTGTATTGACACATAATGCATGTTAAACATTTGTTTTATTCATTTATTAGTTTACATGTATTATTCATTCATTTTCTGAACCTCTGTTGCATGTAGGCCATAATGATTTCAGTATACATATTTTTTCTCTCTTTCGTTTCTTTTTTTTTCACCCTCAGTGCACATACTTTTCACAGTGAAGCAGAGTCAACAATGCATGTGCTTTTGAAAGTGGAGCAGTGTCATTCTCAGTGACTAAAGAAGGATGCCGGTTATATTCTCGTAGCCAAGGAGAGGTTGATGGAATTATTTGTGATAACAGTGGCAAAACCGAGGCAGTGTGTGTGTGTGTGTGCCAAAATTTATCGCGGCAATTCAGTGATACGACATCTCGCCATTAGACCGCCGTCTGCTAGCCAATGAAATGCCGTTTCCGGCAGAAGGTAAACAATTATTCCAATGGCCAGCAAAGAAACGTCCCATGTGAAGCACGGCAAGAACCGTGGGGACGGACGGGCGGGCATTGAGTTTGACATGAAGTATATTTAACCAAACTGGGACTATAATACGAACTCCCCATTTTGGTGTCATATACTATACCAGTCAAACTGATGCAGAATTCAAAGCAAATGGAGGAGGGAATTGCCTTCTGGTTCACATGGGGAGCGCTTGAAACCGTGACAGCTGAGTTAGCCATGACAAAGGAAACTCCTAAGAACCATATGCCGTGAGGCTACCTGCAAATCCTGGCAAAGAGGCACAGAATGCTGAAAGATAGCACGAGCCTCCAGAGCTATCAGAATCCTGCATTAATGGAACTGAAAATGCCTAAGGTTCCGATGTGCAGGCGTTCTGACCCAGCTTCCCAACTATCTAGGGCGGGATTGGGAAGTAAGGAAAGGCATAAGCGGTCAGCTTGCTCCCGTCCAGAAAAAAACATTCGCTGCCAAAGATTCCGTATCTGCAACCAGTGTGACAGGAATCAGGAGTCATTGACAGACCTGTGGTAAAGAGAACCCCCTTCTGTGGATACCATAACACCACACCCCTTGCAGAGTGTCCTTGTGTAGGGTCCACTAAGTGGAGGACGCTCTTGAACCTGCTGCGAGTGCCTGCCTTGGTTGGTACTGCCCTTATGCTTCTTGCTGAAAGCTCAATGTCTTGTAGCACCAGCAAAGGAGAGCCTTGGACCACCACATAAGGATATCCAAGGCCCCACACTGCCTCTTTTTGTGTCAACGTACACAATAGTAGTGTTACCGTGAACGCATGAATATTCTGGATGGCTTCCACCCAAGTGGAGTGGAGACAAGCCCAGCAAACTGCTGCAAGTTCCAGAAGAGTGAAGTTTCACTTGGCTCCCGTGACAACCTGATCACGGCTGCAGGGAGTGAGCCCGAGTAGACTCCCGATTACTCGCGAGGATGCATCGTGAAGAGTGCCCCTTGAAGTATGGGGTCAGTGGGACCCCCTGAGCCAGAAAGGGGGGGGGGGGAGGTAGATACGTTATTGCTAATGTATTTCCAGGAACCAATCTGATGTGCATGACCCTGGGCTAAGCCTTCTGAGACCAGCCTTGTCTGTGTGCACCGTGAACTGAACACTGAAACCCCTGACTGACCGTTATGGATTGCATGGCAAATGTCGTCCCTAAGAAGTCGGAGGACTGGCTTAGGGAGAGAGTGCAATTTCCCTTTTGTTGCGACAATCCCTGTTGTGTGCACAGCTCTTGAAATCTGGATGTGTGAATTGTGCCAAGATGAGTCAGGTGAGTATGTACCTACTTAGAGGAACCGAATTCTGAACTGAACCTGGAAACCCCTGTTGGCCCCACCTTCTGTAGAGGATGGGGTACACTGGAATGACTACACGGAGGGCAGAGAACTGGGTTACTCAATCCCTCCACATGAACCTCAGGTACCAGTATAATGCCAGATGAATGAGGATCTGGACATGCACAACCTGTAGGTTCAAAGCAGTGGCACATCGCACTGCTGAATGGTCTCTCAAATGCATGCCTGAGAGTCCATAAGAATGTGGCCCTGTTGAGGGGGACAAATCCAGGATTGGTCATCACCCTCTCAGGACCTTTGGAATCACCAGCAGGTGTCACCAAAACCACGGGGCCCCAGTTTGGGGTCTGATGTCACGCCTTCAAGAAGCTATCCCCATCATCAAAATGTTGCCATGCTCCTCTAACTTGGGTACATAAGAAAGAGAGTGGGTCACAGAGGAGGGGGGATCCTCTGCCCCAAACAGCATGCACCCCAATTCTAGCCCCAACATAACCCAGTCGTCGAGTCCACTTCCCACAAAGACCCAAGAGGGAGCGCTGCTGGGTGTGAATTGACCATGAGGCAGCCTTTTCTTCTCCTGGACCTCCAGTGGGGGAGACGGTGATCCCATAGGTCCAATCCAAATTAGGTGTTAAGACCAGGACCATGGGCTAACCGAGACTAGGACAAGCCGGAGCCACCCGACGCACATGTGCGCTGTCGCCTGATGCACAAGCAAGGGTCCCGCCTGCAGTATTCCCTCTCATGGTGGTACAGGTGCCCACAAAGGAGGTGCTGGCAGCTGTAGAGGTCACCCTGACCCACAAGTGTTCAGTACCTCCATGCTGGGCTACGATCAAGTCATGGAGGAAAAAAATACCGGGTGCAAAACGTGCTGGGCTGAGACCTGGGAGGCAGGTCCACAACTGAGCCCAGAACATACCAGGCATGAAAACACCCTGTCATCTCCCAAGGGGCAGCGGAAACTCTTGGCTTCCTTGATTTGATGAGGGACCAGAGGTGCAAGGACCTAAAATGGAGGTGATGATGAGCATGGATGTTGTCATGACCGAGAAAATACTCAGTCTCTCCACAGGGCTGGGCTGAAATCAGGGTAGGGAGAGGGCCTAGCCCTCTGCTGCACCGGCCCAGTGTGGCCACAGGGCAAACCCCCAATGGGGAATCAACTCATGGGCGCCAGCCAGAAGGTGTCGTGAGAACATCTTCAGCCACACGTGAGAGTGAGGGAGCCAAGGTCCTGACATAGCACCCCATGAAAAGAGGGAGGGACACGTGTGTTGGGAGGCAGTAAGGCCAACTGTTCTCCTGACTACCTAAGGCTGAGGTAGGGGAAAGTGCAAGCTTTCCCCACCTGGGTAGGCAGACCCAGAGGTGCTGTGTCCCGAGTGGGATGCATTGGTGACCAGAAAGGTTCCCTGACCGACACCAGCTGGGCCTATCCAGGTAACGCGGTGGGCATCCACAACTGAGCACCAAATGTGTAGGGTAAGGGGTGCTGGGCTGAATCCAGGGAGGACAGGACCTGGGGTTATCCCTGGCCCTCCCGGCAGCCGAGAGTGTGCCAGTAGCGCACCCCTGTACGGGTAGAATGTGGGAATCTACCCATGAGTGCCAACCATCCTGTGAGACCATCCCCAGGGCTCAATGGCAAATAGACTTTTAGGAAGGGAAAAAATAAAGAAAAAAACTTGTCCAGGTCGGCGGGAAGACCAGTAACCTGTCCCGACCTGGGTGTTTCGGGACCGCCTGACACTTGCGTGCCTCCCCCAGCAGAGGAGACCGACCAGATAGTGGGACCACTTGACATGTGCATATCTACCCCAGCAGGGGAGACCTGGCTGACAGCAGCTTCACCTGACAAACAGGTGGGTGCCACGTGCTCTGCATCCCCTCCCGTAGGGAAACTGGGGTGACTTGACCTGGGGACAGCACGAGTGTGGCCCTCCCGAAGGCCATAGGTGCCCACCCCCACTGAGGGAGGTGGGGGAGGGGGCAGAGAGAGCAGTGCCACCACTGTGAGCCTGTCCATGAACACAGAATAGTGGGCTGAATCACGCCCCATTCTGACATCATGTCTGGCCTGTAACATGAGAATAAGACTGGCTGTGAGAGAGAGAAAAATATATATGTATAAATATATATCTGCATATATATATATATATATATATTTTTTTTTTTTTAAGGCCATCTCCACACGACCACAGGCACAGTAGGGGCATTTCCCACAACAAAACCATCCTCCACTTGTGATAACTTGGGGTCCGGCCCGAACTCCAATCCCCCACAGACTGTGTTAGGAGTTCGAGCTGTTCCACCTCAGTGTGTCAACAAAGACGCATTGGCCCCATCGCAAACGGGAGAACCTGTGGGTCCCGGGACTAGAGATAAGTCTCCTTTGAGAGCACTATCCCAACCTCACGGGTTCAGCAATCGCGGGAATGGTTAGCGATGCTCCGCGATGGGGACAAGTTATTCCCAAGTATTGCGGCGAGTCCGTAAGTAGAAGAAAGTCAGGAATGGTCTGCAACGACCAAAGGAGAGCTGAGAGCAGACGAAGTTTACAAAACAAAACATCGAATAAAACGTCACAAACAGATGCAAACGATGTTTGATACATGAACCCCGAGACGAAAACGTCCCGGAAAGCCGTTGCAAACAACAAACATGCATGAAAATAACATTTCTAATGCATAAATGGTTGGCAAAGATAGAGCAAATCGTTAATGTCACTTACCAGAAAAACGGCAGCCATTGAGAATGATTGTTTACCTGCCGGAAACGGCATTTCACTGGCTAGCAGACGGCGGTCTAATGGCGAGATGTATCACTGAGTTGCCGCGATAAATTTTGGCCGAGAAGAGCAAAACTTAAAGGCCTGGTTTGCATCAGTTTGACATGGTACAGTATATGACACCAAACTGTATATTAGACTGGTTAATTTAACCTTCTGCTACTGTAAAGTCCTTTTGCTTTAGAAGAAAACATACCATCAATTTTGCACGAGCTGTAATTAGCACTTTTTTCTAACAGGGTCAGGCCCCAGCTTCAGTCTGTTGACATGGTTCCAGCATGTTTTCTCATGTACAGAATAAACTTGTAATGAAAATGGAATAAGAATTTCTGTAGCATTGTGAATATTCGTTGTGCCTTTTTCGCACGAATATCCACCCGCTCATTTCCTACAATCCCCCACGAAGGGATCTAACAAAAAGCAATCTTTGTACCATGAATGGTCAAAAAATGAATTACATGACGAATTTCTATTATGAGTTCTCCCCTTGTTTAAATGATCTTAATGTTTGTAATACTGATTTAGAATGGACACAAAACAGCACCTAAAATAATGGGAGTATCAATTAGAATTAGACCCATTACTAACTTCTGCTGTGGATGCAGAAAAATATTTACCGATATGATAGTACTTCTCTACATTTAATAGTGGGATTATAAATGCTGTTCCTGCTTGTTCCTTTCCTGGCGTGAAGAGATCTGGATCTGAACGTTCTGAAGACAAAAAAAAAATGTTGACGGATTTTCGAAAAGACCATGTAAGCCCATGATTTCTCGCAATCCTACGATTTCTCTCACTTTGAGTGAAAATCCGTCACTTTGAGAGAAATAGTGGGATTGCGAGAAACCGTGGTCGTTCCCCTCCCACCTTTGTAATCGGAGTTGGTTTCTTGTCTTTTCCCAAAGCAAATCTAAGAGAAAAATGAGAGAGAGAGAGAGAGAGAGAGAGAGAGAGTGTGTATGTCTGTGTGTCTGTGTGTATTTATTTCCTAATGTGTGTTTACTTGGCTGGTTGATTTGGTCTTCCTTCACTCTGTTTTAAAAATATGTTCATGTTGGAAGTGTCTTCTATTTAACTAAGAATCTTATTTTCAGTTCAATGAACAAATGAGCGAACATGAACACGCGCACTAACTCACACGCGCACATGCCTAAGTACAGGAGAGCACACATACTCACGCTGGCTGATGAACCATTTATCTTTCATTTGAGATGAATGCACAACAATCAGAAATTAACATTAATTCTGTCCGATAATAGTCCTTGGATGCTAGCCATGTTGTGCAGAACGCTAAAGGGTTGCTAAACAAAATATACATTTGTCTTTGGAAAACTTGTGAATAGACAAGATCTTCCTATTCTAGGAAATTTCTGGATTCCTTCCCATTATTTGTAAAATGTACTTGCTCAGTACCTCTTGTGTGCCCTTCCATTATTCACGGCCGACCCTTTTCTTTCCATCCTTCAATAAAATGCAGCTTATGAATGCTTGCTTGTGTGTGTGTGTGTGTGTGTGTGTGTGTGTGTGTGTGTTGATGGGCGGGTAGATGGGTGTGTGGGTGTGCAAGGGATTCTTTGGCCTATATATGAAAACATCAGATATTGAAAGTGCCGGGCCGGGTACCCTTTCCCAACTGAACTAAATCCTTTCGGTGCGATGTGTCCATTGTAGTTGGGTGAAATGGTAGTAAACCAAAGAATGAAAACGTTAGGCCAGGTTTACAACTGTGTCATGAACCTTGTCATTTCAGTATGTAATCGTTATATTCAGTATTGTGTGTTCACTGCAGTTTGGTGAAATGGTGATACTTACGGGAAAAATAACTTCTGAGAGGGCCCCCGGCACTGACACCTCGCAGCCATCGACCTGTGAATTCTGTCCTCTTCCAGGTCTTTGTTTCCCCCTGCAATTCAAAACTTGGTTGGTTGATACCGTTTTTAGGCAATGGGATGGAAGCAATATCGTTGCAGATGTTGTAGTTGTTGTTGCACTGCTGTCAATTCTCGCTGCTACTTTTGCTTTGCAGCTGTAACCTCTTACAAAAGAAAGGTTGTCTCACGGCTTCTTCTTTCAACTTACAAGTTACAATGCAGTTGTACTTTTATCTGAATGAAAAATTAAACAAACATTGTAAAGGCTAAATGACACTTGTTCATGAATGTAAAAAAACAAACAGCTCAAAAATATTCCTAGCAATAAATGTGTGTGTGTGTGTATGCGTGTGTGTGTGTGTGTGTGTGTGTGTGTGTGTGTGTGTGTGTGTGTGTCTGTGTGTGTAACTAACGTTCAACATACAGTCCACAATAGCAGAAAACAATGACTGACCAGGGCATGTTCACGTTCCGCTGTCATGGCATCCACAGACAGGTGACACAGCTCCAGCTCATCGAAGTTAGCTCTGAAGTCCTGCACGCTCATCCTGTCAGTAAACACACAACACGCTAACTGCTTTCAACAAACCAAAACATTTTTACTGCTGCACACCTATCCAATCAACATGCCCACAGCACTACACCTTTACTGCTGCATGCTCATTCTGTCAGCACAGACAATACCTTTATTTATTGTTTCATGCTCATATTGTCAACAAACAAAATACTTTTACTGCTGCACGCTCATCCTGTTAGCCTACATGATGCATTTACTCCTGCATGGTCATCCTGTCATTCCACACAAGCTATTTACTGCTGTATGGTCATCCTGTCAGCACACAAGATATTTACTGCTGTATGGTCATCCTGTCAACACACAAGATATTTACTGCTGTATGGTCATCCTGTCAGCACACAAGATATTTACTGCTGTATGGTCATCCTGTCAACACACAAGATATTTACTGCTGTATGGTCATCCTGTCAGCACACAAGATATTTACTGCTGTATGGTCATCCTGTCAACACACACAAGACATTTACTGCTGCATGGTCATCCTGTCAACACACACAAGATATTTACTGCTGTATGGTCATCCTGTCAATCCACACAAGACATTTACTGCTGTATGATCATCCTGTCAATCCACACAAGACATTTACTGCTGTATGATCATCCTGTCAATCCACACAAGACATTTACTGCTGCATGGTCATTCTGTCAACACACACAAGATATTTACTGCTGTATGGTCATCCTGTCAACACACACAAGACATTTACTGCTGTATGATCATCCTGTCATTCCACACAAGACATTTAACGATGGATGGTCATCATGTCACCACACACGATACATTTACTGCTGTATGGTCATCCTGTCATTCCAAACAAGACATTTACTGCTGTGTGGTCATCCTGTCAGGACACACAAGACATTTACTGCTGTACGATAATCCTATCATTCCACACAAGACATTAACTGCTGTATAGTAATCCTGTCAGCAGAGACAAGACATTAACTGCTGTATGGTAATCCTGTCAGCAGAGACAAGACATTAACTGCTGTATGGTAATCATGTCAGCAGAGACAAGACATTAACTGCTGTATGGTCATCCTGTCAATCCACACAAGACATTTACTGCTGTATGGTCATCCTGTCAGCCCACACAAGACATTTACTGCTTTATGGTCATCCTGTAGTTCTACACCAGACATTTACTGCTGTATGGTCATAATGTCATTCCACACAAGACGTTTACTGCTATATAGTCATCCTGTCATTCCCCACGATACATTTAGTACTGTATGGTCATCTTTTCAGCACACACAAGACAATTACTCCTGTATGGTCATCCTGTCAGCACACACAAGACGTTTACTGCTGTATGGTCATGCAGTCAGCACACACAAGGCATTTACTGCTTTGTTGTCATCCTGTCAGCAGAAACAAGACATTCAGTGCTGTATGTTCATTTTTTTCTTCACGTTCACCAATGTTATTTGAGACCCAAATTAGAGAAGAAAAAAAGGGGAAAAAAGAACGTCATTGATATATCATCATAGTTTTAACATCTTTTATTATGATCATATTTACGTCTGGATGTTGAAATCTGGGGGTCTTACTATGTTCATGGGGTTGGAGGGAATGAGACTGACGTAGGTGTGGGGATAGAGAGTTCTTTTGTCTGTTGCTTTGTAGTAATCTTTTTTTCATAAGTTTCTCATGTGATTTTCAGTGAATTTTGTCGTTGATATCTTTCTTGTTAATAGTTCTGTATTCATGTGTTCTTTTGATGTAGCCCTACACCCCACATCCCTCTGTTTTTTCTCTTCTTTTATACCCCAGGGCTGAGTGGAAAAAAGCACATGTTTTGCTTATCTCATTACCCTGGTAAAATAAAATTTCGTTTTGTTTCCCTCAATAAAAAATATATAGCAGATAATGGTGTGATCCTCAGTAAGGGAGACGCCACTTCTGGTTCCTGGTTCTTTGTTAGAAACTCCGGGAGAAAACGGAGTGTGATGGAACCATCCCTGTGGAAGCCCATGTCCTAAGGCGATCCTCTGAGGCTATATATCTCACTACTACACTAGCCTGTGGCAGGCAAAAGGAGAAAAACAGTCTTCACGGAGAGTAAATCAAAAGGAATCGCGGCCAAAGGCTCAAATGGTGCCTTCAAAATGAAATCTAGAAGAACAAACAAGTCCAACAGGGGAACTCTCCTTGGGTTTCTAGATTCCTTAATGAAGCGCCCCTAGAGACCTCTCTGATAAGGAATTCTGCTGCAAAGGAAATACCTCCTAGCTGCCTGATAATGGTACAGCGGATCTGTACCCACACGAAGTACTGGGTTGAGCCCCAACGAGCAGTGAACCAGAAAGTTTGCGAGCTGCATGCTATAAGTATTGGTAGAAGGGACGTAATGGGCTGAACACCACTCAAACCCTTTTCTGTAGCGAAAGTCATACAATGACACAGTCTACGATCTCCTCGCCCCTGTAACCAATGACTGAAGCTGTCCGAGGGGCTGAAGGCTTCAATTTCGATCAAGGCAATTCAGACTACACAACAGCCACGTGTGCAGGTGAAGCAACTGAAGGTTTAAATTAGGGATACCTGAACGGGGCTGTCGCAGCAAATCTGGTTTGACGTGGAGGTCCAGGAGAGGAACATGTGTCAGAGCCAGCAGACCCACGTACCAAAGTTGAGCTGGCCACTTGGGCGCGATCAGGATGGGCTGTGGGTTTTCCAACTTGGCTTTCCAAACCATCTTGGACAGGATCGGAAAGGATATAAACGCGTAGGCGATCCGGTTGCTCCAGTCCAGAGACTGCCCTGACTTTCAGGTCTGAGACTGGTGAGACATAAATCGGGAGTTTCTTGTTGAACCACATGGGAAAGAGATCCCAACCAAATCCGACACACCCTGAAGAGCGTCCTTGTCTAGGGTCCACTCTGTGTGGAGGATACTCTTCGACCTGCTGAGAGCGTCGGCCAAAAAGGTTAGCTTTACCCGTTATGTGTCTCACTGAGAGCACAGTGCCCTTGTCGTGGCACCAATGGAGGAGGGCCTTGATCTGCTGGGGGAGGTTTACAGAGTGGGCCCCCACCCCCATTCTTCACATTACATGCTACTGTCATGTTGTCCATGAACAACAAGATGGTCTTGCAGGTGGCCTCCCCAGAGAAGTGAAGAAGAGCCCTGTGAACCGCTTCGTGTACCAAAACATTGATGTACAACTTGCGCTCCTCTAGGGTCCAAGTTCCTGACGCATGGAGTGAGTCCACGTCACCTCCATACTCCCCACAAGGATGCATCTGTAAAGAGCACCACTTGAAGTGGAGGGGTGAAGACAAGAAGTCATTCAGACGTCTCGAGGTACCAGTCTCCCAGAAAGATCTGCTTGTTCCAGCGTAATCTTCATGCTCTCTGAAGCGTGCTTTGGCCGGGGGGATGATGGGTTCCAGTGATTCCATCATGCCAAAAAGCTAAGAGTCCACGCTGTTGCCCAGGAAGAACGGTTAGGAGAAGATAAACCAATATAGACCTTTGAAAAGTAGTTGCAATATCTCCAAGATGCTCTCCTGCTCCTCTGAGCTTGGCACATAAGGAAGATGAGAGGGTGTTACAGGAGAGCAGTACTCCACCCAAGGCAACATATACCCTGATTCAAGCACCATCACAATCTAGTTGTTGTGCCCCAATTTGTACCACTATTACACGTGCCGGGAGAGACTCCTTACTGGTGGGGGCTGAACGACTGGAGGTGCTGAATCAGTGGGGGTGCTACGTTTTGGCCTAAGCTTCCCCAAGATGACACATCCCAAATTGAATGAGCTTGAGCTGCTGGCGCTGTTGTTGACCCTGCCGCCTCTGTTTAGGCTGAAAAGTAATGGGAGAAACCCTGGCAGCAGGCCTCTTAACTGACAGAGAACCCGGACGATTTTTGGAGGTGGATGCTAAGTGTGATGTGAATGGCTTAAAGAGGGAGTACTGCTGGGATGGGATGGACTACAATGCAGCCCTCTCCTTCAGCGGGGTGTTAGAGAGATGGAGAACAGCATCCCTTCTCGCCAGCACAGACTTGAAGTGCAGGCTGGTAGCTGCATATGCCGCGACTGTCAGACTAGCAGCCACTCTTCTTCCAAACATATTCAGCCGTGGGTAGATGAAGAGGCCTTGAGATTCTGAAGATGATCCTGTAACCCTGAAGAATAGGATGCTCTTCACACAACTGACTGGCCCTGTGGAGGAAAGCATCAAAGAATGAGAGATTGGCCAATTCATGGAATGGAGATGATTGCGGGACGTCATCCTGTTCTGTGTGGACATCTTTTAACTCTATATAGGCCTGGTGTTCAGGGATTCTGCCCCAGTCTTCCTATCAGCCCAGCGTGCACCATGGTGCACTCCAGTACGGAGTGCCAGCTTCCCTGTGAGCCCATCCCCAAGGGTCACTGGCACCTGGATCTCCAGGATGGGAGACTGGGCTGGCGGGATTGCCTGACACACATGCAAGGATCATCCCCTCCTGTGGAGATATGCGGTGACTTGACCCAGGATGAGAAAAAGAGAGCTGCACCACCCCAACCCCCGTGAGGCCAGGGCTGTCCTACTGAGGGAGGTCGGAGAGGGGACTTGGCATGGGATCTTATATAATCCAGACCATCTATCGATTAAAAAAAAAAAAACTTCTGTGAACACATATATGTTTTTATGAGGTGGTCCTTAACTTTTTTATGAACGCTGTACATGCAGAGAAAAAGGATGGTGCTTCGCTCTGTTAAAGTTCCTAGGGAAAGCAGTCCGAATTTGACACAGTTTCAGTTTCAGTTTCAGTAGCTCAAGGAGGCGTCACTGCGTTCGGACAAATCCATATACGCTACATCACATCTGCCAAGCAGATGCTTGACCAGGAGCGTAACCCAACGCGCTTAGTCAGGCCTTGAGAAAAAAAAAAGAAAAAAAAAGAAAAGAAAAAAAAAGAATAAATAAAAATAAAACAAAGGTGAATAAATAATAGATAAGCTTACATAAATAAATAAATAAATAAAAATGATAATAAAAAGGTAGTAGTAAAAATAATAATAATAATAATAATAATGATAATAATAATAATAATATAATAATAATAATAACAGAGAAATCTTTTTGATAAAAAAGTGATAAAATGCAACACAATGCGATGAATATAATGCAAAACCATATAGCACAATACGAAACAAAACTATCCCATTTTGACACCCACTACAGTGACGAGATTAATTTTGCAACTGTTCTGTGACATTATTGTAACGAAAGTGCCGATCAAGAAGCCAGAGACAACACAACGTGTGTCTACGTGTTATTCTGTTCTGTGCCTGTGGGAGAAAAATCAGGGCAGTGTAGTCGACACGTGTGGGAGAAGTTTTGCGTGTGTGTGCGTGGTGAGATACGTTTGTTGCAAATCTAAGCATGAGTGGTTGATCAACGTTGTCATTTTGCTCCCTTGACGAGAAAAGAAAATGTAGAGGAGTAGAGAGACAGAAAGAGAGAGTCAAGAAATTAAAATATTTTTCCTACAGAGGTGGTGAGTGAATATTTTTTATTTCTTGTTCACAATTTTTTTTGTGAAGAATAGACTGATAATCAAAAGATTATTCTTGAAAAGATAACTGTACAAATTTCAAAACGTATTTTTAAACGATTTGGGCAGAAATTTATAGACGGCATTCAGCCAATTTCCCGACAGGGGATTTGGGTCTCAGTGGTTTTATTTTTTCATTGTTTCAATATTCGCTTAGCCCTTGGCAATGGGCCGGAGACATAGTACTGAAGATTGCTACGGCGGCGTATTACTTGTTGAGGGGTTGGAAGTAAAATCTTTGGTCGTTTGAGTAATGGTGGTTTTAAGATTAGGAATCTAGTGAACGAGAAATGTTTATATATATATATATATATATATATATATATATATATATATATATATAATGACGCATCGTTGTGCTCAAATAAAGATTAAATGTTTTTCGAACTTAGTAGAACTCCGGAGGTGAATTTAGTTGTGTTTCTATTTCTTCTTGAATGTCGTTTTTTTTAGAAACTGTTTCCAGCTTTCCCACATTGTCACCCAGATGTGTTCGAAGCTATATTCCAACAACACTTCTCTGTTTGTTTGTTTTTTCTCTCCAGGTTTCTTCTTTTGATGATTTTATCGGTTGAATTATGCAGCTGTTATATACGGAGTAAAAAGAAAAGGCTCCATAAAAATGCATGGAAACTGTCGTCACCTTGACTGAGAGCTAAACAATGAGCAAAAGCTTAGGTTCTGTTTCCATCAACCCTTGTGGCAAAAACACAACATGTTCTTTAAAATGTGTAGCATCTTTCCATTCAATCCTTTTTTCGAAGTAATATCTTTTAAAGTGTACATTTCCAGACAGACAGCGACAGATAAAAATCTTTCTCAATATATATATATATATATAATATATATATATATATATGTATATATATGTGTGTGTGTGTGTGTGTGTGTGTGCAAAAAATATAAATGTATATGTTTTCTTCCTTTTGTCCAAACTCATTCTTCAGAAAATTATCAATTATTTCACACAGCAGTAGTGTACTTGACACCGCGCAATAAATAACAGGTCTGCGTAACTGATAATTAGATTTCACCAACCAAAATTCTCCATTATCTCGTCGATTCAATGCTTCGTCTGTCCTCTCTGTGCTGTCCAGTTCTGACCATTCTCGGGACCTGCCATAGAAATGTGTATGGTAGCGGTCTAACATAACATCTCACTCAATGTGTGTGTGTGCGTGTGCGTGTGTGTGTGTGTGTCCGTCTGTGTTTCGTATGTCGTTGCTGAAATACACAAGCCTAGACATAAATCATCCATGCCGCTCTAATGTCATCATTTTCAAAGGAAAGCAGAATACGTAAGCGTCCGAAAAACCCCCCAAATAACTGCCATGTATATTTCTATGGCAGATATTATTACATGACACAGGATGTATATTTGTATTTGTATTTCTTTTTATCACAACAGATTTCTCTGTGTGAAATTCGGGCTGCTCTTCCCAGGGAGAGCACGTCGCTACACTACAGCGCCACCCATTTTTTGTTTTTTTTTTTCCTGCGTGCAGTTGTAGTTGTTTTTCTCTATCGAAGTGAATTTTTCTACAGAATTTTGCAAGGAACAACCCTTTTGTTGCTGTGGGTTCTTTTACGTGCGCTGAGTGCATGCTGCACACGGGACCTCGGTTTATCGTCTCATCCGAATGACTAGCGTCCAGACCACCACTCAAGGTCTAGTGGAGGGGGAGAAAATATCGGCGGCTGAGCCGTTATTCGAACCAGCGCGCTCAGATTCTCTCGCTTCCTATGCGGACGCGTTACCTCTAGGCCGTCACTCCACTGTATATTACAAGCATGCCATGTACAAAATTAACAGTCCGAACACTCAGGACACAAGTCATAATGGTGGTGGTGTGTCCATCGAGATCGATGATCACCATCGTTGTCATCCAGCTGAGGGATGGGGGGAGGGTGGTGGTGGGGTGGGGGGAGGATGCTCATGAATCTATCTGTGAATGCGCAGATGGCTGAATAGTCCAATCTGTGCACGAAATGTTCGCTGACAGTTGGGGCAGACAAAGACAGGCATATCATTGTTAGGGAGCTTGTTTGCCCGTGACTTTCTGGCCTGCCTCTTCTGAACAGCTGCTGCAGTCCTGTTGGCCTCGCACAACTTGGCGCCTTTGTGCACAGCAGCGCGCCATTTGTCACGGTCCACTGCAGATTCCTCCCAGGAGTCAGGGTTGATATCAAACGCTTTAAGAGAGACTTTCAGAGTATGTCTGAAGCGCTTCTTCTGACCTCCGTGTGATCTCTTCCCTTGTTGCAGGTCGCCATAGAAGAGCCTTTTGGGCAGCCGATGGTCTGGCATGCGCGCCACGTGTCCAGCCCAGCGAAGCTGGGACTGCATCAGGATGGTGAAGATGCTGGGAAGGGTGGCTTTTGCGAGCACCTCTGTGTCTGGGGTCCTGTCTTGCCACTTGATGTTCAGTAGCTTCCTGAGGCATGTTGTGTGGAAGTGGTTCAGTTTCTTGGCATGTCGTTGGTACACTATCCAAGTTTCGCAGGCGTACAGTAGTGTGGGGAGAACTACTGCTCTGTAGACCTTTAGCTTGGTCTCAAGACTAATGCCTCTTCTGTTCCAGCCATTTGCACTGAGTCTGCCAAAAGTTGCGCTTGCTCTTGCAATCCTGACGTTCACTTCATCGTCGATGGTCGCATTTCGTGACAGTGTGCTGCCAAGGTATGTGAACCGCTCCACCGCACTGAGTCTCTGACCGTTGACTGTGATGTTGGGCTCAACGTAGGGTTTCCCTGGGGCTGGCTGATGGAGAACTTCAGTTTTCCTCGTGCTGATGGTAAGGCCGAAGTTCCTGCTGGCAGTGGCAAACTTGTCGACGCTGAGTTGCATGTCAGCTACAGATCTAGCGTTGAGGGCACAATCATCAGCAAACAAAAAGTCTCTGATGATGTCTGTCATGACCTTCGTTTTTGCTTGAAGCCTTCTGAGGTTAAACAACTTGCCATCTGTTCGGTACTTTAGGCCGATTCCAACATCGCCATCTCTGAAGGCATCAGTAAGCATTGCAACATGAGGCTGAACAGCGTTGGAGCCAGGACGCAGCCTTGCTTGACACCATTTGTGACAGCAAAAGGAGCAGATGTTTCGCCATTGTCCTGGACTCGAGCTTGCATGCCTTCATGGAATTGGCTGACCAAGGAAATAAATTTCCGAGGGCATCCGTACTTGGCCATGATTTTCCACAGTCCCTCTCTACTCACGATGTCGAAGGCCTTAGTGAGGTCGACATAGGTGGAGAACAGATCAGCATTTTGCTCCTGACATTTCTCTTGCAGCTGCCTTGCAGCAAACACCATGTCGGTGGTTCCGCGCTCTTTCCGGAATCCACATTGGCTCTCAGGCAAATGACCTTGGTCAAGGTGTGCTGTGAGGCGGTTTAGTAGGATCCTGGCAAGTATCTTGCCTGTGATTGAGAGCAAGGAAATGCCCCGATGGTTATCACAGGCTTGCCGGTTCCCCTTTCGCTTGTACAAGTGAATGATAGATGCATCTTGGAAATCCTGGGGGATCGTCTCTTCTTTCCACATGAGTGAGTACAGCTGATGGAGCTTCTCAGTCAGCACAGTGCCTCCATCCTTGTAGACCTCTGCTGGTATGGAGTCTGAGCCAGGTGCTTTGCCACTGGATAGCAGACGGATTGCTTTCTGGGTCTCAAGAAGTGTTGGCGGATCGTCCAGTGCTTCGTTGATGGGGACTTGTGGGAGACGGTCTATGGCTTCATCATTTATGGAGGAAGGGCGATTTAAGACACTGTTGAAGTGCTCAGCCCAGCGTTCGAGAATTTTCTCCTTCTTGGTGATCAAGGTATTCCCATCTGCACTGAGGAGGGGGGGATGATCCTGAGGATGTGGGGCCGTAGACTTCTTTTAAGGCATCATAGAACCTCTTCATATCGTGTCTGTCAGCATATCCCTGGATCTCATCAGCTTTGTCACTCAGCCACTTATCCTGCATCTGGCGTAACTTTTGCTGAACAGTCCTGCGGATGGCATCGTACGCATCCTTTTTTGATGTGGACTTTGGGTTGCTCAGGTAGGCTTGATGCAGACGGCGTTTCTCATCCAGAAGCTGCTTGATTTCATCACAGTTTTCATCAAACCAGTCTTTGTGCTTTCTGGTCATGGGTCCCAGGGTCTCTGAAGCTGTACTATAGATCAGCTCACGCAGGGTCCTCCAGTCAGTCTCCACATTCTGGTTGTCCAGAGAGGCAGATTCCAGACGATCTTCCAGCAGCTCCACAAAGGACTGTTTGATGGTGATGTTATTCAGCTTAGCGATGTTGAGCCGTTTTGGAGCCTTCTGGCCTTGGGGGCGTCTCTTGGGCTGGATTCGAATATTCAGCTTCGAGACTACAAGGCGATGGTCTGTCCAACACTCGGCGCCACACATGGTCTTTGTTACACGTACATCTTGCCTATCCCTTTTCCTGATGATGACGTAATCGATGAGATGCCAATGCTTTGAGCGAGGGTGCATCCATGACGTCCTGTTACAGGTAGGGAGGCAGAAAACTGTGTTGGTTATCAGCAGTTCGTGCTCTGCACAAGTCTGAAGCAAAAGCAATCCATTTGGGTTGCAGTGGCCCACACCGTGCTTTCCAATCACTCCATCCCAGGAGATGTAGTCAGAGCCAACTCTAGCATTGAAGTCCCCAAGAATGATGAGCTTGTCTGCTTTAGGGATAGCAGCAATGACAGAGTGAAGGTCCTCGTAGAACTTCGCCTTCACTTCATCCGGGTTGGTCATGGTTGGAGCGTAGGCACTGACAATGGTGAGGTGCTTCTGGCCAGATGCCAGTGGGAGTTTCATGGTCATAAGCCTATCGTTGACTCCCTTTGGGATTCCAGCTAGCTTGCTGACAAGTGCTGTTTTTACTGCAAAACCAACGCCAGCCTCACGTCGCTCTTCGCTTCCTCGTCCACTCCAGAAGAAGGTGTAACCAGATCCCCGTTCACAGAGCTCGCCTTCGCCTGCAAGCCGAGTCTCACTCAAGGCTGCGATGTCAATGTTGTATCTGGCGAGTTCGGATGCAACTAGTGCCGTTCTCCTTTGGGGTCTGTCCGCGTTATCTCTGTCCAGGAGAGTCCTTATGTTCCAAGCACCAATGGTGAGAGGAACGATCCTTGTTTTTTTCTTTTCTTTCTTTTTGTTTCGACCGCTGATGTAGGGTCCCCGCCAGCCGCGGTATGCTGGCCAGGGTGATATGGGGCAGGCAATTTTTAGGGCACCTTTTCTAGCCCCTTCCTCATGCCAGGGAGGTGAGCAGTGCATTCCTAAAGAGGGCTGCTCAGACGCTCAGACGGCTGCCGAGCTCCATCGCTGCTCCTGTCGACGAAGAACGACCCTATGGCCTGAGCCACCTGCGTGCAGGTCTGCGGCTGCGACTGCCAGTGTACCCACACCTGTCGTTTCGTCGCTCGCCTGTCGCCACAGGACTTGGGAGTGATGAAGTGATGAAGAATGAAAGGTCATTTTGGATGACTGATGACTTGCGCGATGAGTTTGTTTAAAGTGAAGAGGAGTTGCGCAACGTCGACCTCACTCTCTCGTCCGGGTCCACCAATTTCCAGTGGCAAGACTAAGTCGAGACGACTGGAGGATGAGCACGGATGCAGTGGATGACCAAGATATCCTTTCGGTGTCTCATCTTGCTCTCTGCACTCCACAGTGCATTGCTGTAACCGCCTTCCTCTCCGTTGAACCGATAGGTTTCTTCCGCAGATTCTGCCGGATCCAGACTTCGCATGCATGGGTAGACACACCCCGGGGGCCAACTGCGTGTGGCATGCACACAGCACAGTGGAGCTAGATGGCCGTCGGTGGCTCTCCTGAGCCAACGCCCTTTTATGGATCTCCATAAGGGTGTCTAGCCACCTGCCTCACCAGTCCCGGAAGGGAGCAGTGGGAGTGCCGGTTTAGTCGCCGGCAACCCGACCCTGAACAGGTTGTACTGGATTACAGGTTACCAGTAGCAGATCTAATGACCTGACCTGACCTGACCTGAACAAGTCATAATACACATATCAAGAACACTGTACCATGTCTTAAAAAAAATCGCGAACACTGTACAATCAATAGAAAGCAATAATAAAATATCAGACACTGTGCTGTGTCTAAAAAAACAAAACAAAACATATCAAGGTCAATGTACTACGTCTAAAAACAATAACATAAAAAAAAATTATCAGGAAAAACATACTATGCCTAAAAACATTGTTTAAAAAGAACCAACAAAATAAAATGCAAGTATAAATTGTATTCACGATTAAAATGTGGCAGAAATGCTCGTGTGTTTGATTATATTCTGTTTGTTTGAAATATACAGACATGATATTTCACAAACAATTAGGTGTAGTCGAACGTTTCATCTTAGTAGTGTACATACATCTTTCCAACAGAATCAAGTTCCTTGTTCGAGGTTATATGAGTAAAGATTTTGCTCTTTTTGAACCTAGTTTTGATTTGTTTGTTTAATTTTATCGTATGTAATTAAAAAAAACAACAAAAAAACTGTTGACTAAAGTTACACTGTCTTGAACACTGTCCCAGCACCAATAACACTTCTACAACTGAAAACAGAAATGCAGTGTGATAGAGTAACAAATCATCTTGAACTGGTTCTATCGGACACAGCAGAAAACATTAAAAAGTGGTGTATTGGATGTTATAATTTCTTTTGTGAAGTTCTGACTGTATAAATGGAGATTGAGCAAAAGAAAATCCCATTAAAAAAAATCATTCAAAGGTTAAAAAAAAAGAAGTAAAATATACAAGCCCTGAAACGAGTTCTGACTTGTCGCTCCAGGCGCCGTTCCATTCGCCGTGCCCAAAGGGGTTTCTGACCAGGAGGAGGAGGACCTTCTGACCCCGATAGGTTACCTGACACATCAGAGTATGAGGCCCGTTGTGCAGTTATGGCAAGCATGTTCTGGACTGCGAAGACAATTGAAATGTAAAATCAATTTGGTTTTGATTGAAATATCAAATCACGTGGATTTTGATACAGTGAACCATACACAAACACACACATTTACTCGCTCAGATATGGACAGAGAAAGAGGGGGAGAAATTGTCTTTACCGTTTTCATACGAATAATGCTGTAGGCATGCATCTCATACAAGCCGCTGGGTCGACGGGATTCACGTGACCCTTTGCCCTGTAAGTAACACAGATTTTCAGTTAGAAATAAAAACTTATAACACACAAACACCAGCAGCAATGGATGTGACAGTTGTTCAATTCCATGGGTACAGTACAGAAATGGTGTAACCCCAAGCAAGTGTGGCACAAGAGGTGGGACAAGATCGTGCGTAGGTGGCAGAATGACAAAAGCATAGCGGCTGTCAAAGAAATTCTAAAGAATCGGCAGTTGGAATTGCTCTAGCGCGAGAATAAGAATTACAACAATTGAGAAATAAGCATATGATTTTGACATCTTATGTCTCAAAGAGACAAGGACTAGTTCAGATAGACCAATATTTTTTGAAAATTTCACAGTCTTATAAAGGCATGAAGGAAGAGGAGTAGCAATCATACTAAACAATAAATGGAAAAAACAAAGTTTCCACCATAAATCTACAGAAATCATGTAGCAACTCATGTGAACTAGTAGGTGTCCGTCTTGGAAAAACCTGACGGAATTCACAAAAGCATTGTGCTCATCAATGCCTATGTTCACCCAGGAACCTGCACAACAAAATCAGATTTGGCCGTACTAGAGGAAATAGAAAATGAATTTGGAAACTGCCATTATCTGTGGAGACCTTAATGCGAGATCGAACCTTTGGGACCAGCGGAACACCTAACTACAAGTACTCGGCCTTGAAGAAATGATAGGGGAAATTCTTCTTAGCCCAGTTGGAACAAGACAAGGGGACAGTGGCAGTGTTATCGACATCGCTCTAACATCTTCGAAATTCAGAACAAGAATGAATGCGGAGACGCTTCCACACCAAGACAGCGACCACCTCCCGGTAGTTTTCAGTCTACAGAAACTATCAAATAAGCCCTGTATGAAACCGCATAATCCATTTCAGTATGAAAACAGAGACAATCATCGAAAAATTAAGAAGCAGAAGAAACAAAAGAATGGCGCTGAACCGGAAGCAAACAATTCAGCCCCCATGGTGGAATATGGACACAGAGAGAGCCCTGGATTGAAAAACATGTGGCTGTCAAACTTTGGCGAAAAGAAAGAACAAAGCCTTCTCCTGAAAAAGAAATAAACTTGAAACAAAAATGAAAGAAAAAAAACGAAGCAGGTTGAAGTCAGCTCAAGAGGCCAAAAAAAGTGGAAACAGTTTTGCGAGTCACTCAGTTATGACACAACATTGACAGAGTTCTGGCAATTCTATCGTCGCATGGAAGGAAAAACTTACACAACAACAACGCCAGATATGTTAGATAGTGATGGAACCAAGCTTAAGAGAAATGATAAAAATCCGCTCTGGTCAAACGGTTCATTCAACAGTGATCGAAGAAACTTAAACGAAAAAAAGAAATATGTTGAGGAGTTAAACCAAAAACTTATGCAGCCTGGACAAGATGATGACTTGACAACAGATTATCTAAATGAAGCAACAGCCATACGCAAGAAAGATTCGGCTCCAGGCCCAGACAAAGTTCGCTACTCGGATATCAAGGGGCTATCGGAAGAAGAGAGAAGCAAACTTTTAGGTCTCTATCAAAACAGTTTCCACAATGGATATGTGCTGGAAGGCTGGACACACAGCTTCTTAAAACCCCTAACAAAACCAGGGAAGGACCATAGTAAGGTAAGCAGCTACAGATCCTAACCATGCAAAACATTGCTGGAAACCTCATGGAACGCATACTAGCCAGGAAACTTGCAAGGGATCATGAACAGATGACATTCTCCATCCAAATTGAGGTGGGTACAGAACAGGTAGGTGTACCTTGGAAAATGCGGCTGCTTTCGCTTATTAGGTATATGAAGGATTTCAAAGAAAAGAAGAAACATTAGCAGTAACAACTGACCTGGAAGATACTTACAATAAAGTCCAGTTTACGCACCTCATGGAGCTGCTACTAAGGTATGGAGTATGTTTGACAAGATGTATAGCTGCAGCGCTTCAGGAAAGAACCGTCGTCCAACGCCTCGGAGATTGGATGTCTGCATCTTCTAAACTTTCCATGGGACTGACACAAGGATCTCCACTCTCTCCTATCCTCTACAACGTCTACACGAAAGGCTTTGCAGACTTAAACAACAATGGAGTAGCTCGAGTGCTTACTCTTGCAGATGATGGCCTGGTCTCCAAAACTTCGAAAGATGCGCAAGAAACAACTACAGCCGTCCAGAAACAACTGAATAATTTATTATCGCCCAATGGTTCAAGGCACACAGGATCTTCCATCAATCCAGTGAAAGCCCAAACTTTGCTGTGCACTCTCAAAAACAAAACTGCGAGCAAATCACCACCAGATGTGCCATGCGACGGAATTCAGATCGATAAAACCGACTGCCAACGCTACCTAGGAATACAGTTCGACAGGATGCTGACCTTCAGAAAACACACTGAAGATACTGTTCTCAAATGCAAAAAACAAAAGCATCGAACAACGCTTCCTCTTCCGGCTATATCAATCACTCGTTCTTAGTGTGATCGACTATGGATTTGGGCTAACAACACTGTCTCAAAGCAGCCTCCTAAAATTAGAACGAGCTCAAAATGAAGCTATGAGGGAGATCCTTGGAACAACAAAAGACACATCTGCAGAAACCATGTGATACCTGTTTGACCTTCCTTCAATGCAGGTCAGAAACAAGTCAGAACAGGTTATGGCCTACTTCAGAGCATTAGAAAACCCTCAAAACCCACTGCTGATGCAGTCAAGGAACCAAAAGGCAGCCGTTTAGGACGCAGAAGATCATAGATGGGGCGAGCAGAAGACACAATCCAACTCGTATGCCGGCTACAAGACCTGAAGGAAACAAAAGAATGGGAGGAAAACCCTGAAAACCTTGATCACCTTTTCAACACGGCCATTTCACCCACTCTAGGGGACATTGTCGTGAATGGCCAAAAGGCAAAACTGATGCAGAAGTGAAGCTACTCATAGAAAAAACACAGTAAAGAATAGGACATCATCATATGCACAGATTGCTCAGTCACCAAAGACCAATCCGGTTGGAAATTCACTG
Source organism: Babylonia areolata (assembly GCF_041734735.1). Taxonomy (NCBI): domain Eukaryota; kingdom Metazoa; phylum Mollusca; class Gastropoda; order Neogastropoda; family Buccinidae; genus Babylonia; species Babylonia areolata. Next base: position 36,626,028 of record NC_134876.1, read on the forward strand.
TGAAGCAAAATGGAAAAAACAATCAAGGGAAGAGAATGCTGCGCACAAAGCCACAACCTTCAGCCTACCGATGGAAGTTGAAGCTGTAACACACGCTCTCCAGTAGTTATCATCTATTCATATGCCTGGAAACCAACATGCCATGATTCTAACGGACTCAATGAACCACATACAAAAAACTGAAAGTGGAATGGGAAGCCCAGAGTGGCATGGGGCAATGCGCAACTTTCAGACTGAAAAAACTTACATGGTCATACTGCACGGGACATGCAGTTGTTCAAGAAAATGAGCAAGCTGACAGGCTTGCTGGTAACACAACTTGCGGTCTATATCTAGGAAAATCGGAAATCCTCAGAAAAGTGAAAGTACACCAGAAAGAACTGATACAAGGCCATCACACCACTGATCGCCTCAAAGAAAGAAAGGAAGAGAGAGGGAGCGACCGCAAGTCTAGGATGAAAGGTAGAGCACGATCTTTTGCATATCAAACGAATATTGGCATAATTTCCAAACCAACATTGCGCAAATTTCTTCAAAACGGAACAGTCCCTCTGGCCTTTTCCAAATACAGTAGACCAAGAGATCTTTTCCTAGTGTTTGTGTAGGCGTGTGAGTGTGTAAATGAACGTATGTTTCAGGAGAGCTCTGTGCGTGTGCGAGCGCATACGTGTATGTATTTGCGTATGTGTGTGAGCGGTGTGTGTGTGTGTGGGGGGGGTTCCATCGTGGGGGCTACGACTTGTCCGTGTGTGTGTGTGTGTGTGTGTGTGTGTGCAGAGGATGGGGTGTGTGTATATATATCTGTATTGCGTGTGTGTATACGTGGAGGGTGGGGGAGCGGAGGGGGTATGGACGCGCGCGCGCGCGCGTGTCTGTGTGTGTGTGTGTGCGTGCGGCCGTGAAAGCTGTGATAAGTAGGAATGTGTGTGTGTGTGTAAGGGACCTTGGGAGGGGGGAAGGGGGGGTTGCAGGGTAATGTCTGTGTGTGTGTGTCGGGGCTCGTGTGCTTTTTATGTGTAGCGTTGGGCATGTGCACCTTTGTTTGTGCTTTCATAGCTGTGAAACTGCTTATTTCGTGCATATCTGTTGTGCATATGTGTGTGTGTGTGTGTGTGTGTGTGTGTGTTCACATTTCATTTGCTTATCATTGTAACAAATCGCTTTGTACATGTGTTGTTAGTTGGTGACAATTTTTAATATGGTATCTTTTTGTGCATGTTAATTTTGGTGTTCTCTATTGGAAAGTGCGGACAATTTTCACGCAGGAACAAAAGGTTCCCAGCCGATGTTTTGTAGTGTGATATACTGTGAAACCACAGGAATTTGACGTCATCTGTGAACTACGTCACGCTCACTTGGAACTGTCTAAAATTACTGAACGGCCAGCTTGCCCTTGGTGAATTCGGGAGTGCTAACCGGCTTGCCTTTGGTGAATTCGGTGCGAACTGGCTTGCCCTTGGTGAATTCGGGAGTGCTAACCGGCTTGCCCTTGGTGAATTCGGGAGTGCGAACTGGCTTGCCCGTGGTGAATTCGGGAGTGCTAACCGGCTTGCCCTTGGTGAATTCGGGAGTGCTAACCGGCTTGCCTTCGGTGAATTCGGGAGTGCTAACTGGCTTGCCCTTGGTGAATTCGGGAGTGCGAACCGACTTGTCTTTGGTTAAATTCGGAAGTGCCAGAAACATTCCCGTTGGGAACAGCATCGTCTGATTGTGGCAGACTGAGATAAGGGAGGCGCTGGTCCACTGCCGTCCCAGGGGGCAGACTACCAGCTGAGGGAGAACGGCCATGCAAAAGACCACCTGGAAGGGCAGACCACCCATCGGTGTGGTGCCCTGTGTACCATGGTGTCCGTCGGTGATGTGTCGGCGCCTAAAATGTGGGCAGCCGTCGTCGTAGTGTGTTAAGTTTCTTTTTGTTTATTTTGAGTAAGTTCGGAAACTAACGAACATTTATTTTCTTACAATCTTTACTTTGATTATATATTTATTGATATTATTAAGTGTAAATAACCAAGTTAAAAAGTAAAAGAAAATCGGAGTTTTCGTTCTTAAAAAAAAAAAAAAAAAAAAAAAAAAAAAAAAAAATCTAGAGTCGCGTTTGTGTTGCTTTATGGTTTGAATGGAGTGCTAGGTGAAAACAGCACAGGCCCACGTATTTACTTTTAAAAAAAATCCGTTACAATCATCATTTTTTGTCTTTTATTATTTGTTATCGCTTTTTTCTTATCTATGTAAGTATGTTTATTCATTTACGTGTTTGTTTATTTATTTGTTTTTTTTTTTTTTGTTTTTTTTTTGCATTGTATTTTATTTCATTCTGCTTACATTTCCCCCCCTTTTACTCCCCCCTCAAGGCCTGACATAGCGCAACGCACAACGTCAACATTAGCAACTACAAAACGTGATAGAAAACGAAAGTATTATTGTTGTCGATCAACAGAAGCGCGCGCGTGTGTGTGTGCATGAGTGTACGTGTGTAGCCGGGCATGTTTTGTGTCTTTCGTGTGTGTGTGTGTGTGTTCTTTAGTTTAGCGTCTTTTCACTATTAGACGATAAAAAAAAAGAGAACAAGAGAGGCAAGGCCTTCAAGACTCACTTGTGATACACTTTTTAAAAAATCCAAGCTTTTTATGTATTGAGTATAATGCATTTACTGTTATAATTATATTTATATTTTTTGTATTCTCTAAACTTGACACTTTGATCTGATATTCGACCCAACGAAAGATCTGTCATTAATATCAATTTTTGTTCAAACAGGAACTTCTTTTGCTAAGCATTTATTATTGACTCACTTGTGTAAACAACGTGAGTCTATGTTTTAACCCGGTGTTCGGTTGTCTGTGTGTGTGTGTGTGTGTGTGGTAAACTTTAACATTGACATTTTCTCTGCAAGTACTTTGTCAGTTGACACCAAATTAGGCATAAAAATAGGAAAAATTCAGTTCTTTTTAGTCATCTTGTTTAAAACAATATTGCACCTCTGGGATGGGCACAAAAAAATAAAAAATGAAGCTTAATTATATGCAAACTGCATTTACTGTTATATTTATATTTTTTGTATTCTCTAAACTTGGCACTTTGATCTGATATTCGACCCAACAACAAGAGCAGTCATAATTATCATGTTTTGTTCAAACAGGAACTTCTTTTGCTAAGCATGGAAGTTTTATTTATTTTGCAAACGTTTTGGTGCAGATAGTAAAAAAGGGAAATTACTCTAATTATGCTAGGGGACTTAATTTGCTTTAAACTGATCTTTCTCATCTTAAACATTACATTTTGAAACAAGAAAGGCAAGGCCTTCAAGACTCACTTGTGATGCACTTTTTTTTTAAAATCCAAGCTGTTTATGTATTGAGTATTATTTCAAAATGTAATGTTTAAGATGAGAAAGATCAGTTTAAAGCAAACTAACTCCCCAAGCATTAATTACAGAGTAATTTCCCTTATTTTACTGTCTGCATCAAAACGTTTGCAATAAACAAAACTTCCATGCTTAGCAAAAGAAGTTCCTGTTTGAACAAAAAATGATAATAATGACAGATCTTTTGTTGGGTCGAATATCAGATCAAAGTGCCAAGTTTAGAGAATACAAAAAATATAAATATAACAGTAAATGCATTATACTCAATACATAAAAAGCTTGGATTTTTTAAAAAGTGTATCACAAGTGAGTCTTGAAGGCCTTGCCTCTCTTGTTATTCTTTTGTGCCCATCCCAGAGGTGGAATATTGTTTTAAACAAGATGATTAAAAAGAACTGAATTTTTCCTATTTTTATGTCTAATTTGGTGTCAACTGACAAAGTATTTGCAGAGAAAATGTCAATGTTAAAGTTTACCACGGACACACAGACAACCGAACACTGGGTTAAAACATAGACTCACTTTGTTTACACAAGTGAGTCAAAAAGGGGGCGGGAGTGGGGGTGAGGGGTGTAGGGGAAAGGGAAAACAGAAAAGGTTGAAAACTACAAAAAAAAGAAAAGAAAAAAAGCATAACTAACATGCAATTACATTTAACAGTAACAATTCAATAATGACAATAATAATAATCAGAAACCATTAACACAGTTCTGAAGTACATTAAAGGAATGTGGAAATAGAGATATGAACTCATGCCTGTGAAAGTTCGACCATAAGAACCTCGTCAGAAACATATCAAAAAAATGTGCGTGTGTGTTTCCTTTTGTTTGTTTGTTCACAAACAGCAGCCTGAGTGACAACATCACCAGGTTCATCTCCAGGGTTGCAGATGCTAGAAACGTACATTGTAAACAGCACGTACTATCCTGAGGAATACCCCAGGGCATGTTCACTGTGCGAATTCCAGTTCGAAACCGGTTCGCATGCACTGAACTGTTGCAGGCCTGTACACAGAAAGGTGTGACAGGTGTGTGTAGCTGGTGAGAAATTATGTAGATGTCTTCCAGAACCAGCCTACCCCTCTGGATAATGTCACATACATTGACAGAACAGACCTGACCTGTGCCTGGTTGACCATGGTAATTCGGTGGCGTTCGTCGGACACTGTGTCTAACATTGAAGGAATCTGGCTTTTGCACAAAAATCCTCGTACACGGTAAGGTGGTGCCGGGACTGATGCAGATAGGTTACCCAAATCGCGGAGCGAAAGCCTCGCAATATATCCCGGTGTATCGGTTATGATTTGGTCGCGAAGGGCTTGGCAGAGGCGGAGTTGCTTGATCAACAGACAATAGCAACAACAAATGATCTGAGCGTACATGTTATCGTGTCTAGGTGTAGTCAACGTTGGCTCGCAATAAACATACACTAGAAACACGTATTAAACAATCCAAAGAACTTTACTGCGCGGCTTGAACGACATATGCTTGCAAACAGAAATCAAAACGACTGTTGTTATTGTTCTTCTTCGCACACCGTTGCGCATATTATTAGAGCTATCTTTTCTTTAAAACTGAATTCCTTTTCTTTGTACTTTCGACATTGCAACATGACATCCCTCCCCATTTTTAATGAAAAGTTTATCATTAAAATAATCATTGTTTCTACATATCAAGAGAAACATTACTTTGTGAGGATTATTTAGACGATGCATATAAAGTTCTCCTAATGTCCACACTGCGATGCAACAGTTCAATCATTTCACATTTATAGTCACTAAAAACTTTTTCTTTTCTTCAAATGAATATTCACTTAACTATATTCACTTGAAGCATAAAACCTGTTTTCTTTCCATTGAAATATTCACTTGAAACAGAAAGTCGAAGGGAAAAAAAGAAAGTTGGTCATAAATGTGAGTCCATTTCTCTTTCACTGCCCATTGGAGATAAAACAAATCCTCTTGAACTTTATATCAATCTTTTTACTATGAATTCAATTACTAAATAATGTCTCAGATCAAACATTTTTCTCATATCTAAACTTTACATTTATATTCAACCCGAAAAGTTTAGTTCACAATATAGTCGTCACAACTGACTTAATTCACAATGTATTCATTGAATCTTTTCAGCAGTGTCACAGCACGCTGAGAGGATCTTCTTCTTGCAATTTGCGGGTGTTAAATTGAACCATTCTGGATTGGAAATATGTCTCCAGGGGATTTAGGCAGGCATGAAGACCCTGGTGTATGGTTAGCAGAGGTAGGTGTGTCATTGGATCTTCATGGTGACTTCCTTGAAGTTGAAGGTGTCAAGGTCATCACCACTGGCGGGGAGGCTGGGCACGGGCTTGCCTCATAGTTGTCTTACTCCTCTTCTTCGTCTTCATCATGAGGAACAGTGGCTTGTACAGGTTTGAAGTATGAAGAGTTGCGTGTGATGACATGGTTTCCTCGTTTTGCAATAACCATGCTGCCATTTTGTTGTTGTAAGGTTGGGGGTCAAAGGCTGGTGTGTTTCTTTCTCTTCTGTTGCTTCACCAGCACACTGTCACCAGGACAAACTGAAGATGGTTTTGTGTGTCGTCTCAGCTCAGCAAAATATTTCATTTTCCTCTTGCTGATAAAGTCATTCTGGGTGACAGGTGTCTGAACTGAACTTTTCTTTGCAGCAGGAAGTGTTGGAAGGTCGGTGTTCATCTTTCTTCCAGTCAAGGCTTCAAATGGAGACACATTTCGTTGAACTGTGTGGCGTAGCTCTGTATTGACAAAGGAAATTTGGCAGCTGACTTCTCCAGTGTTTACTTTCAGCCGTTGTTGCACGAACGAACTTCAGGAGCGTTCCCATGAATCTCTCCGCCTCGGCACTGGCTTCAGGCCACAATGGGGTGATGTTTTTCTGTAATAGAAGCCCGACTGTTTTGCAAAGTTCTGAAATCCATGACTCTGAAAATGAAAGCCATTGTCAGTCTTGATAACTGAAGGAAAACATTGGCGAGCGAACACATAGTTGAGGCAAGGAATGACAACTTTCACAGAAATAGATGAAATTTCCTCAACTTCAGGATATCGACTGTATTCATCAATGGCAACTAGCACGTCAATAGGATGAAAGGTCAATAAGGATGACTGATGACTTGCGCGATGAGTTTGTTTAAAGTGAAGAGGAGTTGCGCAACATCAACCTCACTCTCTCGTCCGGGTCCACCAATTTCCAGTGGCAAGACTAAGTCGAGACGACTGGAGCACGACTGGAGCATCCTCCAACTAGCACGTAGTGACCAGAAGGAAACGGACCTGCAAAGTCCACAGCAATCTGAGACCACACTTCCGAAGGTAATGGTGTAGGGCACAAGGTTTCACGTCTTGTAGGTCAAGGATAGGATGCTTGGCATGGTATACACTTCTGTACAGTTTCTTCCACCATTTTGTTGATGCTTGGAAACCACACTCTGATCAGCTGCTTGGTCTTGACAATTCCCTGGTGAGTATGGTAAGCAATGTCAATAACCTGTTGTTGTAAAGCAGAGGGAATCCCCAAAAGATGGTCAGAAGAATGGCACCATCCGAAATTGACAGTTCATCTTTGAAGCGTGGAAAGCATGTTAAGAAGTCAGAATCTTGCCATCTGTTGCTCTGGATAGCGTTCATCAGTTTCTGCAACTGAGGGTCTTCTTGTTTAGCAGTTTGGACATCTTCAAATGTCACCGCCTTTGGAACAATGTTTTCCCTGACACAACGAATGTATGCGTCAGCTGCATTATCTCTCTTGAATTGAGTATGTGGGTGTCGACTGATGAAATCCGCTGGATTTTGTTCATTTTTTCAGAATGGTATTGAAGATCGAACTCGTAGGGCATGAGACACAGTCGCCAGCTTTCTGTTCTTGCTGTTGCTGGCTTCTGGCTTTTCCGGATTATTATCATTATTATTATTATGAGCATTTACGCCGAATCTTGAAAATAAGCCCTAGGCGTTTACAAATAGAACACACATGTAAATATCAAAAAGGAAAAAATGAACACAAGATACCAAACATCATTAAAAACTATTCATCCACTCCCTCCACCCCCACCCCTACACAATACACACAAGCGCACGCACACACACAAGCCATAGCACACAATCGTAAATAGTACACAATAAAATACCATCAACAAATCCTGAAACTATTAAAACTCACTCACTCACAAATAGTCATTTTAGTACATACTGGCAACGGATGAGCTGTTGAGAATTAATCTGGAGGGGAAAAGGTGAGTCTTCAGACTGGATTTGAAAAATTGCAGCGAAGATGAGTGACGTAGATGCTGAGGAAGTTGATTCCAAAGAAAGGGGGCTTAGTATGAAAAACTGCGATGGCCATACGTTTTGGTGCGAGCATGGGGGATCCTAAGCATACGGGTGTCAGAAGAAGAGCGGAGTTGGCATGAGGGTATGTAAGGATGAATGAAATCAGAAAGATACCGTGGACCAGAAGCCTCAATGGACTTGAAACAAAGAGAGACGACTTTGTAAATAATTCTTTCTTGTACTGGGAGCCAGTGTAAAGTATGAAGGAGAGGAGAGACGTGATCAAATATAGGGGAATGAAAGACAAGACGAGCAGCACAGTTCTGGACTTTCTGAAGCCTAGCAATGAGGTAACTGGGTGAACCAACAAGTAGGGAATTTCAATAATCCAGGCGGGACAGAACAAACACACAGAGGAGAGTTTTGGTTGCATCTTCAGTCAGGAGATTACGAATGGATGCAATTCTGCGAATTTTATAGTAACACAGTTTGCATATATTTGCAACATGCTGCTGATAAGAAAGAGACTGGTCGAGTATGATACCAAGATTGCGGACGGAAGAGGAAAGAGGAATGTCCGTGCCACTGAGAAAGACTGAATGTAGACCCAAAAAGGTACTGGCAATATGTTCCATCACGTTGACAAATGCAAGCATTTCACGATCTGTCTGTGAGTACCGTTGCTATGGGCTTGTCAAGGCACGGCTTCCGAAGCTGACAATCTTGCCATTCTGAGTAAAACTCACCCCAAGACCAACAGCACTCGCATCCACAATAATCTGTTGACTTGTTTGGGGCAAAGTAGGCCATGACATTTGTTCCTGGCAGCAGTTCATCCTTCAGCTTTTCGAAAGCTTTTTGTTCAACATCAGTCCACTGCCATGAAACATCCTGTTTCGTCAACCTATGAAACGGTTCGGTCAGGGTTGCGTAGTGAGGAATGAAACGCGATACATATTGAGTCATTCCCAGAAATGACATACTTCTCCAACACTCTTGGGTGGATCAGTGTCAATGATGTATTTGATTTTCTCTGGGTCAACAGAAATCCCTTTATCACTGAAGACATGTCCAAAAATGGTAAGTTTGTTCACTGAAAATTTTCATTTTTCTTTGTTCAGCTTTTCTCCCTTTTCTTGAAGTCTTTTCAGTGTCTTTCTCAAAATCTCATCATGTTCAGCTTGAGTTTTTCCATGTATAAATGTCATTGGACAGATTTCTGGCATTAGGAATGTCACTCAAAAGATCTGAAATAACCTGGAAATTTTCTGATGCGGCATTGACACCAAACAACAACCTCTTGTTTCGACGTAGTCCTACATGTGTTGTGAAAGTAGTAATGTAGTGACTAGATTCCAGCTCAAGCTAATGGTAGGCATTCGTCAGATTCAACTTGAAAACTTTAGAAGAGTTGAGGTCAGCGATGAGGTCATCAACAGTTGGCATTGAGCGTTCCTCTTTCCCAATAGCTTTGTTTCCTTCCAGCGAGTCTATGCCTACTCTACTCCTTTTGTTTTCTTGGGAACCACTACCACATGGGTGTAGAACCACTGACTTTCTCGATCACGTCGAGTTTTTCAAGACGCTCTAATTCAGCTTCAACATCTTTACGAACATGAAAAAGAATCCGCTGGTGTTGCTGTGTAAATGGACGAACTGTCAATATTTCCCATGTCTCTATCAAAGAAGAAAACTGATCCGGAATGGATGAAGTGACAGGAAAAGAAGCGACATAAGATGAGAACGCAAAATGAACAATGTTCAGTGCTTGAGGGGTGTCTGCACTAAGAAGACTGTGAGACTCAGACTGAGAACCACCAGTATCAATCAAGAATCCACGCATGGAAAGAGGATCCTTGGAGCCATAAGCATAAATCAGAGAACACGCTCTCTGAAGCTTCAGTTTAACACAAACTTTATCACGTACATGTCCATTCAAAATGTTCACACTCACTCCAGTGTCAATCAGAAACTTCACTTGAGTTTTCATGATGTTTGCAGTAACTGCAGGAGTTTTTTAATACCTGTCTGTGACATTGAAACCAGATTCATCACTTGATCCAGATAATCCATGCTCTCGCTCACACTCAAAGAAATTAATCTGCCTTAACTCAGAATTGAAGCCACACACACGAGAAGAGTGATTCATTTTGTGACAGCGTCTGCACTCTTTACCCCTTGTTGGACAGGAAGCACGTGAAGGTGAATCACCACAGTAACGGTAAATGTCAGTGTTACTTGAATCTAAAGCACTGCCACAGCGACTTGAATGAAGAACCATGACTTGGTGTGTTGTTCTGTCATGTTGAGTTGCCACTGGCTTGCTGCCCACGTTTTGAGGAACCACCACCACGTCTGGGGTTTGAAGAACGGCTACCTCTAGTATGAGTACCAAACTTTTCCTTTCTGGAATCATCAGTGTTTACATGAGATCTCTGGCTTGAAACGACATTCACACTTTTCCCTTCCATTTCTGAAGCTTTCGATTCAGACAGTTCAAGTGCTCTGGCTTCGTCAAGGACTTGAGGTAGCTCTTTCAGAGCCTTTCTTCGAATTCTTGAAGATGTACATCCCTGTAGTATCTGAGATAAAAATTTCTTCATCACTATCATGGAACTTGCAAGTACTAGCTAACTTGCGAAGCAATGTGTAGAACGAATCAATACTCTACCCAGGAAGTTGAGAAGCTTGACGAAATTTGAAATTTTCTTACGTGGTGTTCTTTCTGGGTGTGAAATATTCTGTCAGCGTTCCCTTGGCTGTGTGTTGTACTCGTCCGGAACGTTCAGTTCGTCTGTAAAACTACCGAAAATATTGTAGGTTTCCTCTCCAACAAAACGAAGAAGCTTTGCTTTTTTCTACTTGGTTTCATTGATGTTGTGTGCAAACAGTAAATTCTCAAACCTATCGATCCACTTTTCCCATCTCATCCAAGCAGACTGCTCGTCTCCATGCACAGAAAACGAAGGAAAAATAGGTCAATTTGAAGCCATTTTTTGTTTCTCGTCGCCCGAATATCGTGTCTGGGTGCAGTCATTGTTTTTGTTGTTGTTTTTGTTGTTGTTGTTTGTTTTTTTGTTTGTGTGTGTGTGTATGTGTGTGTGTGTGTGTGTGTGTGTGTGTGTGTGTGTGTGTGTGTGTGTGAATCAGAATCAATTTTAATGTCAATTAAACCTTAACAAGGTCTATAAAACACGCATGCAAAGTTACATGAAACCACGCACAAAAAGCAAATCAAAATAATAGATATTGAAAAAAGAGATTGAATCACTCCTTCACGCTATGGTGTTTTTGACAGCAGTTACTGACAAATTTCTCAAACAGTCCCACAAGTTTGTCTTCCAGTATTTGCTGACTGGGTTTAATGATATTTGGAAGGTATTTCTTTTTTCTTTTTTTTTTGGTATGAATTCTATTCTAATTTCTTTGTATAATTCGCAGTCATCTAAAAAATAATATTCATCCTCTATTGTTTGCCATTGTAAACACAGTCTCCTTTCTTTTGTGATGTTGAAATATCTGCCTTTTTCTATTGCTAAATCATGACAAGTGGGGAACTATATTTCTGCTCCATACGTTAGTATTGGTGAAACGAGACTATCAAATAACTTTGACATTATATGTATGCTTATTTTTTCATTCTTGAAAGATCTTTGAAGAATATTTGTATTTGTATTTCTTTTTATCACAACAGATTTCTCTGTGTGAAATTCGGGCTGCTCTCCCCAGGGAGAGCGCTTCGCTACACTACAGCGCCACCCATTTTTTTGGCATTTTTTCCTGCGTGCAGTTTTATTTGTTTTTCCTATCGAGATGCTCTATTACCTTGTTTTGCCAGATGTTCCGTTGCCTTTTCAAAATTGCCTGATTTATGGACTATAATTCCCAGATATTTATATTGTTCAGTTGTTTTTATAACTTCTGTTCCACATTTTAAAGAAAATATTTGAGCTCGTGGTTCTGATCTCGAAAATATGACTACTTTTGTTTTGTCTCTATTCATTTGAGCATGACTATGCGTGCACGTTTCAATTAGTCTTCTGTATGGCAATGTTCAGCAGAATGTGTGTGTGAGTGCATGCGTGCGTTCGTGTGGATGCGGCTGTTCATGTTTGTGTGTGTGTGTGTGTGTGTGTGTGTTGTGTTGTGTTTGCATGTATGACTGAGTGTTTACGCGTTTAGAAAGCATTACTATGCGTGCATGTTTTAGTTAGTCTTCTGTATTGCAATGCCCAGCTGAACATATGTGTGTGTGCGTGCGTGCGTACGTACGTGTGGACACGGCTGCTCATGTGTATATGTGTGTACGTACTGAATGCCCTAGGATAGATGCTGTGCATCTTCTCACGCCTGATTTAAAGCAGTGATGTGACTTCGACCACAAGAGTGCAAACATGGGGTTGCATTTTAATTGCGTGTCTGTTTTGACTGGATTATTGTAATCAGAGTTATTGAAATGTGGGAGGGGGAAGAGGGAGAAACAAGAGACTCGACAGACAGACAGACAGACATACGCACGAAAATTGCGCCGCCCATGAGCGTGTTCATATGGTAAGTGCTGGTGAGGACGGAAGTAAGGGTGTCCAGAGAGCTGTCTTGCAGGTCCACCAACTCTGTGATGCCTCCAGTCAGGTCCAGGAGAGCATCGTGAACACGTCCGCCCACAATAGATTCATAGCACCCGTTTAGCCTACACACCACAACACACCACGCTATACTGCAGCCGAACACGGTACCATCTCACAGCGCTCACACATCACCCACACGGCTGCACTGTGCAATACGGGTTCACAGCCTCTATACACCACACCATAACGCACCACAACACGCAACATCATTCCACGGCACACTGTAGCATCATACAGTACGATCCGCACAGCCTGCACAACACAACATACTGCAGCCACTGTAATAATAACAGATTTGATAAATTCTAAATGTGTTTACTTTTTTACAGTTTGTAAGATACTGTCAAAATCTGGCTCAAAACCCCATGCACCAACTCACTTAGCATAAGCTTTTTCCAGCAGAGCCACCCAGAATTCGTTCCTCTGCCTGGTGTTAGAGCAGTACATCAGTCTTCCTTGTCGTGTGGGCAGTCGGTCATCCACCACCACCTCCTTCCACACCCCGTATTGCCAGAACCGGAATCGGAAGATACCTGCCAAGAAACACAATACACATGTTGAGTCACATGCTTAGGACGAATTCTCACATCAAACACACCGTCAACAGACAAACATGCGCAGGGTGTGAACTGAACGAGTGAAGCCTAAATGTGGTAGCGGTCACTAGTAAGTTGCAAAGAAGAAAAAAATGACCACAAAACACTGTTGACAAAAAGCGATACAAATTTCACTAAAACCGAGCTGTCATTGATAATTCTGAAACCTAGAAGTCTTATTAAAGAAATATGTAAAATGTAAAGTTTCAGAAGAATAGAGAGCATCTGTTGAAGAATATGGTTAAAGAGTCTGTATTTATCGCTGTCGATACTTTTGCAGATTGTTGTGGATATGGTCAGGACCAGTACCGATGATGAACTGAATATCTTTTAGGACAGTCCAGAACTGAACAATCCAGGAGAATACATTCCGAATTTGACATGAAGAAATTTTTGTCATAAAAATGTTATAGATGCAATGCATGAGCGTATCACTGTATGGCTCAATAGCAAAGATACGCCGCGATCTCACCTGCATAGTCCTGGTCAAAACTTTGGTCCTGTGGCACCACACGGTGCAGAAGTTGCCAGTTGTTGGCTGCCAAGGACGCTGCTGCAGCCACGAACCAGCAGTTACCTGCCATGTACACAACTGATCTTTAATGCAGTCTTGTCAGATACGAACGCATACACAGGCAGAGATACGTGTGTCTGTATCTGTGTTTGTGAAAGAAAGATATCAGTACACACACACACACACACACACACACACACAGAAGACGAGACAAGGCAAATGGTTTATTGTACATCGGCCTCAAGCCATTACACAAACACATGGGAAGGGGGGGGGGACGGGGAGGTCTTGGGGGGCAGGGTCTGGTGCGGTCGGGGTAGGGGTCGAAGGGGTACAATATGGATAAACATATCAATAGTAAGGGGGCGCAAACACGAGCGCGCGCTAAATGGGTAGAGGAGGGAGAGAAAAATACTAAATATTTTTTCAATGTAGAAAAGCAAGGGGGAAAAGTAATATTATGACCAGGATTTAGACCAGTGAAGGAAAAGTAGTTGAGGACCAAGAAGGAATTTTAGCAGAACAAGTGAAATACTACTCTAAATTATACAATCAGTCTTCAGAAATTGGAATTGAGGATATTAACACAGCCATACATGATTATGAAGAATTCCCCAAATTAAACCAAGATGAAGCTGCATCATGTGAAGGACAAGTAACAGCTGAAGAAATAACCAATGCTATCAAACTAATGAAAAATAGATCCAGCCCAGGAAGTGATAACATAACCGTGGGATTTATAAAAGTCTTTTGGAACAAAATCGAAACAGCAGTTACAAACTCTTTCAATGAATCCTTCCAGACCGGTGATATGTCTTATACTCAAAGACAGGGGATGATTATTTTACTTCACAAAGGTAAAAAACTTCAACGCGATCAGCTAACCAACTGGAGACCTATCACTCTCACAAACACAGGCTACAAGATATTAGCTAAAGTTCTATCTGAACGATTGTGTCCTGTTATCAGTAGATTGATTAATGAAGACCAAGTAAGATAATTATATCAAAGGTAGAAATATTTCAACAATCATTAATTCCACTGATGATGTCACAGAATATTTAAATCATACTGGTAAATCTGGGTATCTGATTGCTCTGGATTGCTGTAAGGCATTTGACTTATTTCAAGAGATTTTCTTTTTCAGGCTTTCAGACTTTTTGGTTTTGGAGAACAGTTCATTAAATGGACACAAATGCTAAATAATGAGACATTTACCATCATTATCCACGGAGGATGGGTATCAAAGACCTTCCCAGTAACATGTGGAATAAGACAAGGATGTCCGTTTTCCCCTCTCTTTCATACTAGCTGTGGAATTACTAGCAATAAAATTGAGAAACAGCAATATCAAAGGTATAAGCGTCCCATCTCCAGGCGACAAGAACGCAGAAATAAAAATAAAACAGTTAGCAGATGTCACAACACTTTTCCTTCAAAAGAGGAAAGACATAATTGAGGCATCCGAAATAATGAATGCTTTTGCAATTTTCTCTGGGCTGAGACTAAACAAAGATAAAAGAAACGCTATGGCTAGAGGAAACATTCAGTCAGAAGGGGATCTTTCCTTCAAGATAACTGAAAAAATAAAGTTTTAGGAATTTACTTTCAGAATGCAACCAGAGCAAAAAAACAACAACAAAAAACAACAACAACAACAAAACAAACAAAAACCAACAAAACATTGAGGGCAACTGGACAGGGAGAACTGAAAAAACGAACAAACTTATCAAGGTATGGAGTGAAAGATATCTAAGTATACATGGTAAAATAGTCATCGCTAAAAGTCTATTACTAAGTCATTTCACATACGTTGTGCAGTCTATTGGACTCCCAGATACAGTACTTAGCATTATAAACAGAACCTAGCTCATATAAATTTATTTGGCAAAGAAGATACTCAAATGAAGAAGCCTATGAAAAAATAAAAGAAAGGTGATGGAATGTGATTATGCAGAAGGCGGGCTAAAAATCATAAACATAGTTAATTTCAAATAGCGTGCTATTTACAATGGGCTAGTAAAATATACTTCCCAAAAGAAAACTGGGGTTATATTCCAAAACGGTGTCTCCAAAGACTTACTACAGGTGTAAGAGATTTTGAAATAAACAGTTGCCCAACTGATAAAATGCTAAAACCTATTCCAAATGAGCCAAAACCCATAGGCGCATGGTTTATTTGCATTATTTCCAAATGAGTTCTGGAGAACAGTCCTGGAAAAGTAAGTTGTACACTAAAGAAGAGATCAATAGACACAACTTCCATCAACAGCTACTGTGGACTAACTCACTGATAAAAAAAAACCAAAGGAAAAACTTTGTTCTTCCCTAAATGGAAAGAAAAAAGGCTTAGAAAAAATTAGTGATATTATATGTAAAAATAATAATCGGTTTTTGAGTTTAGCTGAGGTACAAAATAAAGTTGGGCAGAATTTCGCGGTCACACTTTCTTTTTAGTATAATGCAGTAATTAATGCTATTCCAAATGACTGGAAAATGTGGATCCAGAGAAATAATATTCATTCTTACACCGACACGAGATTCCAGTGCGAGATTAGATTATTATCCTCTAAGTCATCTGACACAGTGAAAACTCCAGATTAATGCAAAAGAACAAAAGTGTAGGAAATAATGCAAATAAACCATGCGCCTATGGGTTTTGGCTTCGAAAACTTGACTTCGTATTTGAAGAAAAGGTATGGCTACTTGCACGCACGACAACAAAAGAAATTAGACTAAGAGAATTGCAGTGGAAAATCTTGCACAATATATACCCTACCAATATATTACTGCATAACCTGAAAGTAACGGACAGTAACAAATGCTCACTATGTCCAGATGAAGTAGACTTCATCGAACATTTCTTTCATTTTTGTATCCCACTGCGAAGATTCTGAACAGAGACAGACCATTATTTAACTGGTTTGTTGGGGAAGGGAACCAACCTGACATTAGAAAACATTCTGTTTGGAGTTAAACAACGCGACCTATCTCTGAAAGCTTACTGTAAAATCAACGAAGTACTTTTGATTGCCAAAATGTGCATCAATATAGCAAAGACAACAAATTCATCTTCTTTGTTTCTAATCTTCAAGCACCAGCTACTATACCGATCACAGTTTTCGTCGACTGAACAAATTCAACTCTCATAATACGTCAAATATTGAATGCTTTAAAAAGGAAAATAGAGTAAAAGGAAGTTGTGGAACTCGTTTATCCCAGTCTCAGATAAACTATATCTTTTTATTAAATCAAGTGGACTGGTACAGTTGACACTAATCTACACGATAGTCAGTATTAATCGATCACACACACACACACACACACACACACACACACACAGCGATAATGCACGCTCGCGCATACACCCTTATACAGATACACATACTGACACACATAGGACACACACACACACACACACACACACACAGGCACGCGCACACACACATACAAATACGGTCAATACCTGAAAGAGGGACAAGACAAGACAAATTCTTTGTTATCGAGGATAATAGATAAGCACTGGCGCGCTTTTTTTCATCCAGTCCCCGCCCTGAAACAGGGTCTACACTACACAAAACTACATTATATATGTCATTGCATGCACTACACAATGCTACGTAAAGTCACAGAATGCGAATACTATACTACATAAAGGCATAAGCATGGTAAAAATAACACACAGACAGACAGACAGACAGACAGACACACACACACACAGAGGCACAAGCATGGTATCAATAATCGACATAAAAAACAACAACAGAACACACACATACTCTCTCTCTCTCTCTCGCTCTCTCTCTCGCACACGCACACTTACACACACATAAGCATACATTGTGTATGCTAAAAATACTATACTAATGTGAATATAAAACAGTAAGTCTAATAAAAAATACACATAGCAATAACAGGGGCGGAGGTGCTCATTGCCAAAGGAAGCATAATTCAACATATAAAATAGGTGAACGAGAGAGGGAGAGAGAGAGAGAGGCAGACAGACGGACAGACAGAGGGAGACTCAGAGAGAGAGACAGAGAGAGAGAAAGAGAGAGAGAATAAAAACAATATCAACTGAGGAATAGATAACCTCATATTACATGGAACATGTGACAGAGAACATCAGGTCAGTAAGGAATTCAAAGTAACATGCATTGTATCATCTAATCAACACACACACACACACGCACGCAAACACTCATATATATATACACACATACATACATATATATATATATATAAATACATTTATATATATATATATATATATATATATATATATATATATATATATATATATATATAAGGACTATGCGCTTATCGGTACATGTCACGGACAAGGAGGGTTGTGTGTGCGTGTGTGTGAACGCTGCCACTTATGGTAGACCCCTCTCCTTGTAGCTCTCCCGCGTGCTCCATGTAGCTAAGGAAGTCTATGGAATGCACGTGTTGCACTGGAAAGCATGACGTGCAGATTTCCGATTTGTGAGTTATGGAAAGTTTTCGTTTGGAAAACCAGCACCATTAGTCAGTGGAGCAAGACACTTGGCCAGGTCTTCAAGTGTAGGGTCCTAGGGTCAGCCGGTATTTTGGCCGGAGCTCAGAAACCGTTGAGATTCTAGGTGTTTGTCTAGGGAACTCCATTCTCCCTGTGTGGAGACCCGACTTCATCCCCGCTGCTTGAGTGGCCGTCTTCCGCCTGGGGAGCTCGAGCGTCGCTGGTGGACGTGTTTCCCCAAGCGCAACACCAGAGTCCACCTTCCAGGACAACGAACTGCAAACTGTGTGGTGCCAGTTTCTATCCCCCCCCCCCCACCTCCTAAGTTGAGCATTACTGGAAAAAAGACAAACTGTCACAGAAGAGGGTGACAAAGGGAAAATTTTTTGGGTATTCCTCATGCTGAAGAGAAAAGCGAACAGACTTCTTCTTTGTGGTGTCTGATTAAGTATTCTATCGTGTCTGTGATTTGTGTCAGAAGTATTTGGAGTAAATGTTTTGTATCTGTTTATTCCAGGCTTTTGTTTGGATAAAGGTGAGAGAACGTGAGAGAGTTGGCCATAACTTTTGTTGAAAAGTTGCACGCGACAATTGGCGAGCCTGCCAGGATCCTTTCTTGGATAGTAGTATCTGAATTCATTTTTGTCACTGGCCACTCTCCTCGTTCACTACTCGCTCCCATCTTCCAATCTTAATTACATTATCGTAATGAATTGACAGGTAGCTGTAGGTGTTTGGAGTGGACTTGGTCGGTAGGTTACCAGTTTACATTTTCATTCTTTAGTGTATGATACTGGTCATTCATTGATTGCATGGAACTTCGTTCTGGCCGCAAGCTTAGCGTCATGGCAGAAAGTAGGCAGGATCGTATTTCACGGTGGCACAGTTTCGCTGCTGAGTTAGAGGTTCCAAGGGAGCAAGTTGCTGAGTTTGTTGCTTGTCAAATGCTTAAGGAGGATGAGGCTGCAGAGAAAAGGGAGTTAGAGGAAAGAGCTCATCAGAGGCAGCTGGAATGGGAAGAAGAGCAGCGGCGGAAACAGCTGGAATGGGAGGAGGAGCAACACCAACAACAGCGTGAAGAGCATTCCCTCCGGCTTGTGGTTCTGCAGAGGGAGAAGAAATGGAAGAATTATGGCAACAGTATGGTTATGGATCAGGTAGAGGGAGAGTATGACACTGACGACGACCGTGGATTTCGCCCCAGCCTTCCAAAGTTTGATGACAGTAAGGGTGAAGAGGTTTGAGCGTGTCGCTACTCTGTACGGATGGAAGAAGAGCACCTGGGCGACTCGAGTTTCTACTCGTCTCACTGGTAAGGCCGAGGATGTCTACAACAACCTGAACGACGCTGACGCGGGTGACTACGATAAGCTGAAGGAGCAACTTTTAGCTCGTTACCAATTGAATGCAGAGACGTATCGTCGTCGTTTCAGGAACTGTAAAAGAAAAGACAATGAAACTTTTGTGCAGTTTAGTGCCAGGTTGCGGGACAACTTAAAGCAGTGGCATGAGCAATCTAAGATTCCTGATCTGAAACAATTGATTCTCCTTGAGCAGTTCTTACAATCTTTGCAAGCTGACATGGCCGCCTACGTGATGGAGAAGCAGCCAGTCTCTGGAAGAAGCTGTCGCATCAGCTGAAGTTTACTTCATGGCTCACAGGGGTGGGAGGAAGTTTCTTCAGCCGGTAGGTCTTAGTGGTAATGCTTCAGCGGGGCAGGATAAGTCCAAGGTGGGTGGAACTAAGAGCGAGTCTGGGAATTCCTCTGTTAAGACTTGTTTCATCTGTCAGTCACCTAAGCACTTGGCGAGAGACTGTCCCAGGAAAGGGAAATCAGCGGGCGCAGTACAGCATCAAGGATCAGAGGTCAGGCAATCAGTTCAGGTGCCTACTCTCTGCACGCCATGTAGAGAGCAGGAATACGATCCACACTGTCTGGTCGTGGTAGAAGGCAAGGCAGTACCAGGACTGCGTGATACAGGGTCTCATGTCTGCGTCGTGAAGAAGTCCCTCATATCTGATTGTCATCTTACCGGCAGGCAACTTCAGGTTTCTATGGCCGAGAGAGACATCAAGCGGCACTATCCTATTGCTGTGGTTAGGATAGAGAGTCCGTTTTTCACGGGTCAGGTTGAGGCTGTAGTTATGGAGACTCCAGCGGTTGATTTCATAGTTGGGAATCATGCTCGGTTGGAAGATCGAAAAGTTCTGCCAGTGTATGGTGCACCCAAGGAAATCTCTGTAGTCACTTGTGCTCAGGCAGCAGAGAAGAGGCAACCTTCTACTTTGCGGGTGGCATCTCCAGGTCTCGAGACCGTGACGCCAGAGCAGTTGAAGGAACTACAGAAAGGTGATCCTGGACTGAAGTCTTTGCGGGAGGCAGCCAATCGTAGAGACGTTAGGGTTTCTGGTCGTACAGGCGAGGTGTCCTTCAGGTGGAGGAAGGGTATTCTGTACCGTGAGTACCGTCAGGGGAAGACTGAGTACAATCAAGTTGTGGTCCCCGCACAGCTTAGACAGGGAGTAATGAAACTGGCTCATGAACCACCTATGGGGGGTCATCAAGGAGGAAAGAAGACTCTGGACAGGATTTGGAAACAGTTTTTCTGGCCTGGTATGTGTGCGGACGTTCGCCGATTTGTTTCGTCCTGTGACCAATGCCAAAAAGTCTCTCCAAAACCTCAGAGGGTACCTCTAGGGAAGATGCCTCTGATCGACACTCCTTTCGAGCGGGTAGCAGTTGACCTTGTTGGGCCGATTACTCCTGCGTCAGGGTCAGGGAACCGCTACATCTTGGTGGTTGTGGATTACGTCACCCGGTACCCTGAGGCCGTTCCTCTTAAGACCGTTGAAGCTACCACGGTTGCCGAAGCGCTGTGGGAGGTCTGGACTCGAGTTGGTGTGCCGTCTGAGATTCTAACTGATCGCGGAACCCAGTTCATGAGCGATGTAATGAAGCAGATGGGGAGATTGTTGTCCATCCATTGGTTGGCAACAACTCCTTACCATGCTCAAGGAAATGGGCTGGTAGAGCGGTACAACGGCATTCTGAAGACTGTGTTGAGGAAGCTTACTCAGGCGAAACCAAAGCAATGGGATCGGTATATCCCTGCACTGC
The DNA here is from genome assembly GCF_041734735.1 of Babylonia areolata. NCBI lineage: Eukaryota > Metazoa > Mollusca > Gastropoda > Neogastropoda > Buccinidae > Babylonia > Babylonia areolata. The sequence continues at coordinate 36,647,044 of NC_134876.1, forward strand.
TCTTTGCTTACCGGGAAGTGACTCAGGAGAGTTTGGGGTTCTCACCATTTGAGCTCCTGTACGGAAGAACAGTACGAGGGCCTTTGTCTGTCTCGCGCCAGCTGTGGACAGATGAACACACTTCTGAAGAACTTCGCACTACTGCAGAGTTCATAGTAGACTTGAGGAACCGTATCGAGGAAACCTGTGAGTTGGCACATAGGAATTTGGCTGCAGCTTCTCAGAGACATGCTGAGGTTTTTAACAGGAAGTCTCAGAATCGTGCGTTCTCACCTGGTGACAAGGTACTGCTGCTTTTGCCCCAGAGACATAACAAATTACAGCTGTGCAGGCCATAACTTTTGTTGAAAAGTTGCACGCGACAGTACACATTCATCAATACACCGAATTGACAATGGAGCAACTGCATAAATATATAACTACATTTAATGGAAAGAAATGAAAGAACCGAAGAAGCAAACAGAAGTAACATGCATTACAAACGAATGAAATATTATGGAATAATACTTCAATTCACACACATAAAAAAACAGGGGTACATGGAGAGAATGAATGAGTCATTACACAGAAAAAGACACACTAGCGCAAGGAAAAACCCAGACACGCATAATCTTACACCGATTAAAAAGCACAAAATTTGTCCATCAGTAGAATATCACACAGATAAAGAACTGTGCATGAATGATGTGAATGTATGTGGCTGGGAGAGTTTGGGTTTTTTTCTTTGTTTTTTATGGTTGTTGATTTTGTTGTGGTTTTTTGTTGTTGTTGTTTTAAGGTTTTGTTGTTGTGTTGTTTTTTCGGCCAATGAAGACACGTGAAGAGCACTAAAAAATAAAATAAAATAAAATAAAATTTTAAAAAAAGAATAAGAAGAAAAAATGAGACAATGTACTCCGTGATTTTGCATGCAACTGCAGCCACACACACAAAAAAGACATTGTTATAATATGAACTCGCGTGGTGGCAAATCTCAACAGAATCAGACAAGCTGATAAAAAGTAGAAGGGGATGCTTTGGTTATCACTGACTGTCGTTCAGCCGGCAAAAATTCAAGGGCTGACAAACTTCTTTAATGATCACACACACACACACACACACACACACGCGCGCGCGCGCGCGCGTTGATAATAATAATAATAATAATATAATAACAATAAACGTGCTTATAATGTACATTTGACATTTCTTAGCATTTTAACATCATGTTTGTAGAGTCATTTTAATCTTACACATTCACCAACATCACAAACATGATAAGGTATAAAATTAATGTAGAAACATCTGTTCAGTAATCACCATAAGATCTTTTCTTGATACCATGAAATGTGTATTGAGTCAGATTACGCCTATGTGGGTCATAGTCTGCTTGGAGCAAGATGCAAGTGGGAACCTTCTTTGCATCTTTTAGAAATTTTATTCTTAAATCTGCATACACTAGGCAATTCATTTTCTGTTTTTGATATGCAAAAGGGGCAGCATCTTTTCTGGTTCGAATTGCTATAACGATGAATATTATTATTGCGAAGAAGTACACCAAGTCTGATCTCAGAGAGAGCAACTCTAAAGCAGTAAATACCAGCATTCATTATGTATTTTTCTCTCTCAAAGACAGCCTTAACTCACTCAGTACGGCCAGTCTTCTCTTCTCCCCTACACATACCCCTCGGATGTCCAGTGGGTGTCTGATGGGTGTCTGAATGACCCAACCTTTAGCTTCCATCGTCAGAATTGTGGTATTCTTTGTCAATATTCACCTCTTCAGTATAAGAGCCTTCCGCTTGCAATATTTTGATGATGACAATTGGGGTGAAACGCTGTTAACGTCGTCTCTTTCGCCGTTCGTATGGAGAGAGTTAAATGATCGATAATGTGAATATGTCTCTTTATCTCGAATAGCCACAGACCATTCCTGAATAAATATGTCGACCAGACGTTGTTTGAATATGATGATGGAGTCTCCCGTCGGTCCGACGGATGAGTAGGCAGGCAGGCTTATCTGTTGGTGTGTGTCCTCATATGGGAGAAGAGGCCGTTTCTGGATGTGCAGCACTTCCCACAGGTGTTGCAAGGGAAAACGTCTCCAGAAGCTGAGCCCTGCTTCCTTCACTCACGCTTCTCCTTTATGGCCAGCGTTCTCTTGTTTTCAAACGTCTTTATGCCACTAGAGCACAGCATCCTCCAGCGAGAGCGGTCAAGGGCTGTTCACCGTGTCGAAGGCCTTAGTCAGGTCTACAAAGATCCTCCTAAAGTTCGGCTGCCCAGACAGCCTAATCCAGCTGACTGCGTCACTCCACGATAGCATGCAGGCGAGAGTACAGGAAAATACTGACATGTCGGATCCGTTCCCTGTGGTAAATGGAGTGAAGCAGGGCTGCGTCCTGGTGCCCACACTGTTCTCCATTCTCTTCTCTGCCATGCTGATTGACGCCTTCCAAGACTGTGACCGGGGCATCTACATTCAGTTTCGCACAGATAGCAAACTTTTCAACTTGCGGCGACTCCATGCCAGGTCCAGGGTGCTTGAGGCACTGTTGAGTGAGTTCCTCTTCGCTGATGACTGCACACTTGCTGCACACACCCATGAGGACATGCAGTTCATTGTGGACAGGTTCTCAACCTCCTGCAGGCGCTTTGGACTCACCATCAGCCTCAACAAGACCGAGTCCATGTACCAACCAGCTCCTTGTTCTGCTCACGGCACTTCTCTTGCATCTAGCGTACGGCAAACACCATGTCACATGTTCCCCTGCCTGAGCGGAAGCCACACTGTGCTTCAGAGATGACTGTTTTGGAGACATGATCAACCAGTCTGTTCAGTATTGTCACGCTCTATAAGAGAGCGGACTAGAAACCCCCACCCAGCCCAGCACTAACACCCAGACAACACAAACACAGACTACAACAATCCGGGGTTCACATACATTTGTTTAATCACACACCTAGCTTGCCCACAAACAATAACCACAACCCCAGCTGCAACAACACTTAAATAACAATGGATAAATATAACACACACACACACAAAAAAAACCCACACACAAAAAAAACAGAGCTTTAAGATAAGGAAACAAGCACAACGTTAATGATGTAGTGACGACGACGACGAACAGTAAGTGACGACGACGAGGAACAGTGACGTCGAAGACGAACAGTGACGACTAAGACGAACAGTGAGTGACGACGACGAAGAACAGCGACGACGACGAAGAACAGCGACGACGAAGACGAAGAACAGCGACGACGAACACGAACAGTGACGACGAAGACGAAGAACGGCGACGACGAACACGAAGAACGGCGACAACGAACACGAACAGTGACGCCGAAGACGAAGAGCAGTGACGACGAAGACGAAGAGCAGAACACCCAGCCAGCTGAGCGCCAGGCCAGAGAACGCTGGCGACGGAAGCCAGCGGCAGGCGGCAGCAGCCGACGGAAGCCTGGACCAAGGAAGTCAAAGGCAGGCAGAGGGGTTCCCGGGGAGACAGTGGAGGGTCAGTGGAAGAGTAGGGAAGTCCGTGGATAAACACGAAAGTGGGAACACTGAAACCACTTCCAGAGAGGTACCACTACCCCAAAGCTGGAAGTTCACACACACAGAGACCACGACCGCTCGGAGGAAACTGATCCCCACTACCAGCGTCGAAATGGGCAAACAGCCCTGAAGAGAGCCAAAGACTGGCACGGCTGCCTCCTCTGACAGTCGCGGGCGAAAAGCCCAGAATCTTGTCATTCGTTGACAAGGAAGAGGCTGATCTCAGTTCAGTGACAGCCTGAACTGAGACCGAGACAGACTGAGTATCTCGTGCAAACCGCACAACCCACACTGCTCTCTAGCTAGATGGGGTGGGTGAACGAGGGGGTTTAGCACTCATATCTGATTTTGTCATGAGATGTGACAAGTATGATGTGGGCGAAGATCTTGCCGGCGATGCAAAGGAGAGATTCCATGGTGGTTATCGCAGGATGTTTTGTCTCCCTTCCGTTTGTAAATGTGGACAATTGAAGCATCCTTGAAATCCTGGGGGACCTCCCCTCTCCCCCAGATACACTGGAACAGGGCGGTCAGCTTGTCTGTCAGCACCTCGCTTCCATACTTATAGATGTCAGCCTGGATTCCATCCGCACCTGGTGCTTTTCCTGACGTTGTCAGCTTCAGGGCCTTCTGGGTCTCGGCCTTGGTGGGAGGGGCAGCTAGCGAGTCATTGACTGATAGCTGTGGGAGGGCTGCAATTACCTCGTCAGATACGGACCAGTCCCTGTTGAGGAGGGTGTTGAAGTGCTCTGCCCAGCAGGCAAGGTTGTCTTTCTTGTCTGTAAGAAGGGTGGTCTGGTCCAAGGCTCGGACAGGGGTTGATCCTGTGACTCTTGGCCCATACACAGCTCGGAGACCATCATGGAAGGTAATAATAATAATAATAATGATAATAATAATAATAATAATAATGGTATTTATATAGCGCTGAATCTTGTACATAGACAAATCTAAGTGCTTTCGCACCAGTCATTCTCACGCACGCATAACTCTAAAACTGGAGAAACTGAAGACATGGAAGACTGGGAAGGGAGGCTATTTTGGGAAGAGGTGGGTTTTAAGGTCTTCATGTCATGAGCATCAGCAGCGGACTGAAGCTCTTCAGACTTTCTCTCCCACCAGGTGTGCTTCATCTCACGCAGCCTCTTTTGTATGAGTTGCTTGGTTTGCAAGAACTGGTTCTCCTTCCTCTGGCAGTCTTTATCGGAAATGTGATCCTGATGCCGTATATGCAGTGTGTTCAGGAGCTTGGAGATTCAAGAGTCGTTCTCGTCAAACCAGTCTTTGTGGCTCCTCTGTACAAAGCCGAGTGTGTCAGCTGCTGCTGTGTACACAGCATCTCTAAAGGTGCTCCATACCTCTTCTACATCAGTCGATGCAGGAAATTCTTGGAGAGCTGCTTGGATTTGCTGCTGCAGCACGTCCTTGGTGATAGGGAGGTGCTGGATGTCCAGCTTCTTAGGGGAGTTTCTGCCTGGCTGGTTGGAGAATGTGTGCAAGTCTGATGTTCATCTTGCTGACCAACAGACTGCTCCTCTCATGCAGCGTGTAATGGAAACATCACCTCTGTCCCTCTGCCGGACAATCACATAGTCCAGCATGTGCCATTGCTTGGAGCAGGGGTGCATCCATGTGTTCCTGTACTTGTCCGCTTGTTGGAAGAGGGTGTTGGTGATGGTCAGTCCATGCTGCACGCAGAGCTAAAGCAAAAGCAGTCTGTTGGAGTTGCACTTGCCAGTGCTGTGCTGTCCTAGGACTTTTGGCTACAAGGAGAAGTCCACGCCGACGCGGGCATTGAAATCCCCAAGGATGATCAGCCTGTCCTTTCTGTCTACCGCTGAAATGGTGTGACTGAGCTCCTCGTAGAAAGCTTCTTTGATGTCATCAGTGTTAGTCATCGTCGAGGTATAGCAGCTGATGACTGTGGCGAAGTGATTCTTTGACAGCTTCAGACGCAGGGTCATCAGCCTATCGTTTATCCCACGTGGAAGGCTGTCAAGCTGTCATGCAAGTTTGGTTCGTGTGGCAAAGCCCATGCCTGAGGTTCTTGGGGTGCCATCTGGCTTCCCAATGCAGTAGAAGGTGTAGACCCCTCCAACTTCCTCCAGCTGGGTTTCGCCGGCAAACCTGATTTCGCTCAGGGCTGCTATGTCCACCTGGTAGTGATCAAGCATTCTAGCAATGAGCGCTGTGCGTCTTTCTGGTCTGTTGTCTCTGTCTAAAAGGGTGCGAACATTCCAGGCATCCAGAGTCAGGGCATGACTCCTGGTTCTTTTCTTCTGTTGTTTTCAACCACTAGTGTTGGATGTCCTAGTGGGTGCGGTTTCCTACCAGGTACTAGGTGAGGCAGGCTTTGTTCAAGGATCCTTTTATCTCCCATTCCCCATGTGGGGAGAGTAGTGCTGTCCCTAAAAAGGGCTGCTCTGACACTGTAGGAGGATACGGGCGCCGCTTCTGCCCCAGTCTATGGCGGACGACCATCACCCCACAGCCGCCTGCGTGCAGACTCGTGACCAGGAACTGCCAGCAGCATCCTCTGCCTGTCCCCGTTACCACTTCTCTATTGCCGAAGGGCTTGGGAAAGCTGGGTGTTGAAGGGCTAGCTCGTCGTTCCGACATTAGCCTCCGTTTCCTAGGAGGACTTCCAGCCAAGGATAAGAGAACTCCCCCTGCCCTTTGGTCATCCTCTTCCGCCTTCACAGCCGTTGGGAAAGGTTTCCTCCTCCCCCTGGTCCGTCGTTGGGAGACTTCACATGTGGCAGGTAATACTGGGTTACATGGTACCAGTAGCAAGGGCTATGCCCCTGACCTGACACGAATATGTTTGAATATATTTAGGAACAATTTAACATCCCCAATCCCTTGTTGTAGCCACACAATACCGAAACCAGTTTGACATTAAAAAAAATTCTCGTATTTGTGTAACCCAGCAGTTCTTTCCTTTTTCATCTAAATACCGTAACATATCGTAAACTTTTCGTGGTAACCGTTGGTGATTCATTTCCAGAAGTTTAACTCACTCAGTACGGCCAGTCCTCTCTTCTCCTCTACACAGACCCCTCGGATGTCCAGTGGGTGTCTGAATGACCCAACCTTTAGCTTCCGTCGTCAGAATTGTGGTATTCTTTGTCAACATTCACGTCTTCAGTATTAGGGCCTTCCGCTTGCAATATTCTGATGATGGTAATTGGGGTGAAACGCTGTTAACGTCGTCTCTTTCGCCGTTCGTATGGAGAGGGTTAAACCAGTACTGAAGGCAGTTTATGTACGAGTTCACGTACAATGGATAACGTCCCAGTTCGCTATACACCATCTTGTTGGGTGTGCGCAGAGGAACCCCTAAAAATCTTTTGCATACCATAATATGAACCTTATGGAAATGATCCAATCGTTGCATTCCTCCATTTCAAAGGAGTAAAGTAATAATTTTTTTAATTGGTTTTATTTCGTATAAAAAAAACACTTAAAGAAGGTACTGGGCGACATATCTTTATATTTTCGAAAGGGTCACTTTAGGCTTTATAGCGCTTTCTTGCCTTTCATTACCAAATGATTAGTGCCCCGTTTAAGACTGATTTTGGTGGTGAAACTAAAACCAAGAAAACAATATTCGTTCACAACTTTGAGTGGTATGCCTCCATAAAACCATTTTTCTCTTTTAGCCAAAAATCTGCCTTTGCGAAAAAACATAATTTTTATTTTGTTTTTATTTACACTAAGTTTCATGTTTTCACAGCAAGCCTTTAGACAGTTTAACTGTTTGTAGTCCCGAAGGAGTGGATGAGAGCAAAACAACATCGTCAGTAAAAAGTAATATAAACAATTCCATAATTCCGGGAAGCATTTGAATATCATGCTTTCCATTTCTCGATACATGATCTGCTAACTGGTTTATAAAAAATAAATAAAATAAATAAGTAAATAAGTTGGGGCTTAATACACATCCTTGACGAACACCAACAGGACAGACAATATAATCTGAGAGATGACAGTTTATTCTTACACATGACATTATGATCATATACAAGATGGCGCCGACCAATGGCAACACGGGGATAGCTGTCCTGTTTATTTTGTGTTTGATTCCGTTTATGTGTTTGGGAAACAGCTGCGATCTTACAATATGATCGTGACACGCTGCTGCGTGTTAGGGAACAGGTAGGTGAGTCCAGTGTTTGGAGATCTCACTTCAACTCACTCTATCATGATTTACAACCGTCAACAATGAACACCGACCAGTCAGCACGCAAGACTCAGCCCGTGAGGAAACGGGGAAAGCGAGGTGGGGCCCTTTCACGGTTACGCCAACGAAGTTTTCGCCCACCTCTACCCAGTATGTTCCTGTCCAACGTTAGATCTCTACCTAACAAAATTGACGAACTCGGAGGTGACTTTGATAACCATCCTTTCGCAGCTCTTCTCTCATTTCTTTGTCAGTGAGAACAGACATTTTGTCTGTCCACAAAGAAAACTGGACAACCACAGGTCGGGGGGTTATCACTGTACTGACGGAAGTCCCCAACCCGAAAAGCATGTCTAACATCGGACAGTTTCCATGTTTGATCGTAAGAGTAATCCTTAATAATGTCGACGATCTGCTCAAAACATAGATAAATCATACCTCGCCGTGGTTCAGGAACGCTGAAGAACTTGAGGTTGTACCGTTTGGCATCCATTTCTGTGGTCTCCTGTTTTTGCTCCAGCATTTCAAGGCGCTGACGAATGGTTTCTGTTTCATCTTGTAAGTCCTGTATGTCGTTCCTGTCTTCCTGTACTTGATCTTTCAATGTGTCAGTCCCCTCAGTGATATGGCGTAGTGTATGTTGCAGTGACTTGAATTTTTCGTCCACTAACCTGCAGATGTTGGCTGTGGTGATGTTTGTTGCTTGCCAGAGCTGTGAAAATCGCCAGTCCATGAATTGTGTAACATGCTGCAGTTTTCTTGATTCATAGTTAAGGATGAAGTGTAGAGGAGCGTTTCCTTTCCACACCTCCGCCTTCTTCCAGTCTGCACTTCTATCCGAGAGAATAACTCAGAAAGACAGACAGACAGAGATCAGATCTAATTATCGTCACAACAATCATTAATGTCATTCAATCCGTTTTGGCATTGGATCTTGTTACACTGTCAAAACAACATAGATTTCTTCAAGACTTCGTATATCAGCAAATATTCAAAAAGTCTCGTGTGCTGCTTGGTGATTTGGCGCACTTCTTCATTGGTGATATCGTTGGTTCTTTCCAAATCCGCTGTGAGGGTATGTCTCGTATGCAAACTGGAAGAAGGATACCAGTCTATGCAGGAACCTGGTCTTGTGTTTCACTGCGATGCTGCTGTTATTCCCCACAGGTTTCGGACTGGACAATGCTGATTTTATCGTTGCTGTCCTTGACAGAATTTCTGGTTTGGATTTCTCATTGCAAATGATGGATCCTAGGTAAGTGAACAGTTCCATGTTTCAGTCCATGGAAGGGTGTATCAACAGTGATTGTGGTGTTGTGGCTAGCCATCAACTTGGTCTCCTCGGCGCAGATTTCTATGCCATATCTCGATAGTTCACCCAGTCTTCTAACAAACTTGACAAGTTCTTGTTCACAGACTGTCAGGCCACTTTTGTCATCTGCGAAGGGCAGGTTCGTAATGGTTTTCCTTCCGGACTGTGCTGACGTGAATTTCGTGTGCGTCAGTCACGATACCTGCCAGGAATATATTGAAGAGTGTGGGAGACATCTTCCCACTGAAGTGTGGAACTACTCTTCCAATAGCATCCTATGTGAGTACCGCATTGGTCAATTTGGAGTAAATTTGCTGGATGGTGTTGATCAGCTTTTGCACGGTGTTAAAATTTCTTCACTGTTTTCCACAGTGCATCGTGTCAGACTGTCAAGTATAGTTGAATTGTAATTGGACCAATTTTTTTCTGTAATCAGTCATGATGAGCAGAGGTCGGAACATTTTTTTGTAAGTGCTGGGCACATCAGTTCATTGCGTATATTTTGTTTTGCTGTAAAAAGACCAATGCATCAGAAATTTGTCCTTTGTGCAAGTTTTCCAAGTTTAAAAAGTAAAGTCAATTAGCGATATCGAAGGCAACTGTGTAAAGGTTCGAATCACCAGAAATCTAACTATACGTCGAAGTCACAGCGCAGGTGCAGCAGCTGGGCTTTCTACTCCCCACTTGAAGCAAAATGTTTGGCTGCGGAACGCCGTTCGCGTCAAAAATGAGAAAATCTCGAGGAAACTAACAAAAATCAATAAAACCTATTTGTGGATAACTGCACTTATAAATAATAAAATATGTCCAGAAAAAAAGTTCTGTGTGTTTCATGAAAATAATTTCTCTTGCAATAATGGTCATAATGTCATTCACTTGCTGCCCAGGTATAGATAATAGATGAAAAGCCTGTGACATCGACAAAACAGATATGGACACATATTCTGTGGAAGCATATCATGGTTGTTTCGAAAGCACTGCCTGGGCTGTTTTCACTGATGCATGTTATGATCCAAATGAACTTGTTGAAAATGTCATTGCTTGCATGAAATTTTGTGAAGAAAATGCAATTAATCTGAAATCAGTATGTCTGCACCCCAATAACAAATCGTCGGTAACAGAAAAACTGAAAATGTCTAAAGTCCAAAACAAAATGGCTTTCCTAAATAGGGATAAAGCCAGTGCATAGGAAAATGTAAATAGTTCAGAACAAATGCTGATGAGGCTCAACTCAGTTACAGGCCAAAATATTGCGACAAATTTCAATATGGAAATGTTCGTAATGCCTGGAACGCTTTAAAGATCATGATGGGAGGGCAGCAGGCTAAACAATCTATTGTACAGCCCTCAGAATATCAGACCAGCATGACAAATGAACCTAATCAGTTCTATGCTCGATTTGACACAAAACATTTTAGCAAAGAATCTGATCAAGTGTCATGCTGCCTGTACAGAAAATAGCAAAATATCCATCTTTGAAGAAGCTGTAGGTAAACTTTCACGTCAAAACGAACGCGAAGCTCCTGGTCCTGATGGTTTGAAGGGACGTTTGCTTTAATTTTGTGCATCCTTTCTCATGTGTAACTTTGAAGACACAAATATCATACCTAGTACTGATCAGATCACTCAATGATAAAAATAAAACTGAGATTTGGTAAAACTATAAAACATAACTCTTTATGGAAATTTAATTGCACACTACTAAGAGAAAAACATTATGTAGATGAAATCAATACGTTAATAGATGATGTCAAATGTGAACATTCCACTGAGCAGCATGATGCAGCTGGAACTGAAAACCTTCATTTGATGGAAATCACTTTATCTGTCTCAGACAAATTATTCATCAACTTCTCACTCATGAAAATACAATCAAAAACAACTGCATATGCCACAACGAGAAAGAAGAAAGCCATAGAAAATGAAGAATGTTTGTTTAAGAAGATTGAACAATCACAAAAGAAATTTACAAACTGAGGGAGATCTGAAGTCTTTAAAAGAAATAAATCATGAACTAGTCTCAATAAGAGAAAGAAAAATACAATTCAGAAGAAAGGCATTTTGTCAAAAAAAGTATGACCAAAATAATTGATAAAAATGCAATTCTAATAGATGAACCACAAAAGATAAAGGAGGAAGTGAATGCGTTTTATGAAAAACCTTACACAAAGAAAACATTAGATTATGTGTGAACTAAACGATTTAGAAAATGAATGTTCTAAATTATCCCAGGTAGAAAAAAAACACGTTAGAAGGAGAAATAACTTAATACGAAGCAGGCATTGCATTAAAGAATATGAAAAATGGTAAGAGTCCTGGCACAGATGGTTTTGGGGCAGAGTTTTATGAATTCTTTAGGCGATAGGCGATGCCCTTTTGTCGTTCAAGCTCTTAACCAATTGGTCATGGATGGAGAACTTTCAGCTACACACAAAGAAGGACTGATCACTTGTATCCTAAATCCTGATAAACACAAGGAATTTAAAAAAGAAAAAAAAAGAAAAAAAAGAGAGAATTATTTCAATATTAAACGTTCTATATAAAATTGGAGCTACATGAATAGCAAAGAGGATTAAGAAAATACTTCCAAAATTAATTTCTCAAGATCAGAATGGATTTATTGCTAATAGAGACCTTGGAGACAATATAAAACTAATCCTTGACCTTATTTGTTATCTAGATAAGAAACGACGACCAGGGCTTTTACTCTGCTTATATTTTGAAAAAGTTTTTTTACTCTTTAAATTGGAATTTCCTGTTTAAAGTTTCAAAAGCATGCAGGTTTGGAGAAAAGATATGTAACTGGATAAATATTTTCCAAAAATAGAAAATCAGCAGTAGTAGTAAATGGACAGGTTGCTAACTGGTTTCCTGTAAAAGGAGGAGGTTGACAAGGAAATCCCCCCTCTCGTTTCCTTTTTATATTGTTTGTAGAAATCTTAGCAATTATGATTAGAGTAGAAAAACATTTAAATGGAATTAATAACAATAAAGAACACAAAATATCTCAATTTGCAGATGACGCTCAGTTAATGAATAACAGGGACAGAATATCTTTTGAAAGATCCATTCAAATAGTTCAAAACTTTGGAAATGTCTCAGGACTTTTTGTAAATGCTGCTAAAACACAAGCAATTTGGTTAGGCAGTGAAAAGAACTAAAAACAACAACAACAACAAAACAAAACAAAATACACACAACACATGAATATAACCAGGAATCCCGAAAAATTCAAAATATTAGGCGTATGGTTCACAATCTATATTAAACAATGTGAACAAATCAACTATGCCGAAACAAATCCAGAATTAAGAACGCTATTTAAAATTTGGATTAAAAGAAGTATTATCCCCCTTGGGAGAAGGGAGTGTGTGTGTGTGTGTGGGGGGGGGGGGGATGTTGTACTGAAATCTCTTACCTGATCCAAACTAATCCATCTATGGATTTTACTTTCTACCCCCACCCCCACCCCAGATGACTTTGTAAATAACCTTCAAAGAATGTGCTTCCATTCTATATGAAATGGCAAACAATATAAGAAAAGCAGAAACACAGCAACAAAAAGTACAATAAATGGGGGGGATGAATGTACCAGATATTAGAAGATAATATTTCAGCATGTGTTTCGAAGTGTGTACATAAATTATTCAAGCAAAGTAATATGCATCGAAGTTGATTAACTGCGTTGTTTGTACCAACATGCATAAACTCATTTAAACAGAATAAAGTTTCGTGTAGAAAAGGTTTTTTTTTTTGTTGTTGTTTTTTTTACTCTTGTGTATCCCAGTTAAGCTGCATTTTAGCTTCATATCTAAACTTTTATTGAACTGTTGTGTGATGCCACAGGCTTGGAAGACCACCACTGTCATTCGAATGCCAAAGAAAGCAAAACCCCAAACAGTTGAAGGTTGCTTTAACGTATGTCACAGCTAAAAGCTTTAAGTCAGTTTTGCATGATTATCTCACAAACGACGTTGCCTCTCACCTCGATCCCTTTCCGTTTGCATTTTAAAGGCATAGGGGAGTTGAAGATGCAACTCTAATTCTCAATTTAGTTTCAAAACATCTTCAGTCAAGACCTCATGTGAGAGTTTTGTTTATAGACTTCTGAAGCGCTTTCGATGCGATTCAACCAAATATACTTTTGTAACAACTTGTCAATATATATGTAAATTTAAATCTGGCATTGTGGATTAACGATTTCCTCACTGACAGGCCACAATGTGTTTGTATTAAAGGTCATTTTTCAGATGAACTTGTTCTGGATACAGGAGCGCCACAAGGATGTGTACTGTCCTCTTTGCTTTTTTTCTATTCACATTGACTATATATGTTTCTGTTCACACCGACTAAATAAGAATAAATGATTGCTGCGATTAGCCTTCTTACGTTTGCTGATGACATGGCGTTGGCTGGTTTGCTTCCAGATGAAAATTCACTTGCCAGTCAGTCTTAATGATGGTGAACATGTGGAGACTGAATGACTAAATATTTTGGAACTCTTATTGATGAGAAATTAAACTTTTCTGTTCACAGTGGTTAATGTGTATGAAAGATCAACAAAGACGGTTTCTACACAGAAAGCAAAATTCATTTAATGTCAGTTGCAGAATACTCCAACCAGTGTACAAAAGTCTCATTGAAAGCATATTAACGTTTAATATATCTTCATGGTGCAAATATCTGAGGGCAGGGAGTGGGGAAAAGTATCAAGCATAGTTAGATTGGCTTGAGTAAGTCTTCAACAGCTGTCTCTCGGTGACGTATACCAATATGCTGTGAAGGGCAAAGCCCTGCATATTTTGAATGATTCAGAACACCCACTAAATTCTGAAATTGTGATTTTACCTTCTGGTAGACGATACAGAATGCCTGCTTCACGGAAGAATGTGTACGAAAGTCCTTTGTTCCAAGTGTCATTTCCATTTTAAACTCGGCGTAAAAGAGAATTTCGTTTCCTTGTGAATTCATGGTTTCTTTACAGTGCTGTATTCATATTTTATTATTCTATCCGTGTATTTCTTTTATTTCTTTATTTATTCTTAAATACTTACAATTACTTCTTCAAAATGATATGTGATAGTGGCTCGTGCACTGTTGTTACCAGTGTCTCCTAAGGAAGTGAGTGTTTGTGGGTAAGTGTGTTGACTAGCTGTGTATGTGAGTGGGTGAGTTTGAAAAAAATATTTGTTTCATTCATTATCTACTTATCTAATGTGTTATATGACTCCTTTGTTGTTGTTGTTGTTGTCTACATTTTATTTCATTCTTTAGTTATTGCAATATATACTTTGAATTATATCTTCATAAATGTCTTTGCGTAATTGCACTGTACACATTATCAGCTTATCTTATTGTCAGGCCCAACACTCAGCTTCTGTCAAATGTGTAAGTGACATTTGTTTAATCATTTTCTTCTTTTCTTCTTCTTCTTCTTTTTTTTTTTAACAGTTTATTTATTTCTTCTTTTCTTTTTATCTATTCAATGTGTTACAGGACTTGAAGCTTTTGCAATTAATACTTATTGTTATGGGTTTTTTTTTAATGATTGCGCTGTAGATGTGTTTAGCTTAGCTGATATTTCAGTGTCAATATAAAAAAATCGACATGAGTTTTTTCTTACCAAGCCAAATTTGATTTATTTCTTAAGTTATTGTGTTGCATAGTTTAATGGATTTTCATGTTCGAAAAGTGACTGTGTGTTAATTATGTTTAATGTTACATGTACTTGAGGCAAAAAACAAATTTCATTTAATTCACAGACAATAAATTTGCATCTTATCTATCGTATAAAGCGCCATTTCCATTTTAAACTCAGTGAAAAAGGATTTCCTTTTTATGAATTCATTTTATTCTGGCACCATATTCAAATTTTATCATTGCATTGTTTAACACTCATATCTGCATAATAATATGTGACAATGGTTGGTCCGTTGTTTTAAGCAGTGTGTCCTGATTTGTATGTGAGTGGAGAAGTGCGTTAATTTTTTAAGGGTACACGCGTTGACTGGGTGAGTATGTGAGTAAGAGACATTTTTTTCTTTACTATCTTATATGTTGTAGGACATGTTTTCTTATATGGTCTACGTTACTTTTATTAACATAGCTATTGTAATCCATATTCATTTTCAAAAATGTTTTGAGTGATTGTGCTGTACACATGTTTAGTTTATCTTACATTTCAGTGTCAGACAGGTGTTTTTTTTCTTACCCAGTGAAACATCTATATTATCAACTGAGTTATTATACTGTATATTTGTATAGATGTTCATGTTCTAAATGTGACTGCACTTTATATGTTCAATGTTACATGTATTCGAGCCAAAAGACAAATTTCAGTGAATTTACATTCCATTTCATACTCTGTGTAAAAGGATTTCCTTTTTATGAATTCATGAATCATATGGTACTGTTTTCAAATCTGATCAGTCTACTGTTTATTCTATTTCATTTCTTATTTATTCTTTAATACTCACTTGTGTGTGGGCAGTATTTGAAATTGTGTATGGGGCCGAAACTGCCAAGTGTTAAAACCACTGTGGCTAGTATGTGAAAGACAGCCTACAAGCGTCAAAGCAAAGATAAGTGATTTTTCTGTGAAGTTGATTAATAATTTGTTATCGCGTTATTGTTTAATGTTGGAATTATTAGTAAATTATTGAGAGGGCTCAATATTAGAGAAGGACCTGTATTTTTCTGCAAAATGAAATCTGCTACTCAAAAACACCCAGATGCACCCTTCCACTAGCTAAGAGGAGACAACCTGACAAAATCCCCAATCCCACGGCTTTCATACAGTACTAATGGGATGAATGGCTGTTGGGTTAAACAGTCACTAACTGTATGCAGTCTGGCCTTAGGGCGACACCAGGCTGACGGACTCCACACAGATGGACATCCATTGCCCTTCCCTGATAAGAGGCTCTGTCAGGGCGACCGAATTTTTTCCCTCACCACATAGAACACCCTTCTATGGATACCAAAAAAACCCTGTCTCGCGTGCACCTCGGGGATCAGCTGCATAGCATGAGACATAAATTCAGATCCCCAAAACCCCAAAACAGGCGTGGCAAAAGAGGTGGGAAAAGATTGTGCTTAGGTAGCAGAATGACAAAAGCAGAGCGGCTGTCAAAGAAATTCTTTAGAATCGGCAGTTGGAATTGTTCCAGCGCAAGAATGAGAATTTCAACAATTGAGAAATTGGCATATGATTTTGACATTTTATGTCTCCAAGAGACCAGGACAAGTGCAGACAGACCAATACATTTTTAAAATTTCACAGTCTTTCAAAGGAATGAAGGAAGAGGAGTAGCAATCATACTGAACAAAAACCTAAAAAACAAAGTTTCCACCATAAATCTAGAGAAATGGTGTAGCAACTCATGTGAACTAGTGGGGGTGCGTCTCGAAAAACCTGACGGAATTCACAAAAGCATCATGCTCATCAATGCCTATGTTCACCCAGGAACCTGCACAACAAAAGAGGATTGGGCCTTTTTAGAGGAAATAGAGAACGAACTTGGAGACTCAGTCATTATCTGTGGAGACCTCAATGCAAGATCGAAGCTATGGAACCAGCGGAACACCAACCCACAAGGACTCGCACTTGAAGGAATGATAGGGGAAATTCTTCTTAGCCCATTAACAACCACATCCACAACTCACCTTGGAACAAGACAAAGGGACAGTGACAGTGTGATTGACATCGCTCTAACATCTCCAAAATTCAGAGCAGAAATGAATGCAGAGACGCTTCCACACCAAGGCAGTGACCACCTCCCGGTAGTGTTCAGTCTACAGAAACTGTCAGATAAACCCTGTATGAAACCGCGTGATCCATTTCAGTATGAAAACAAAGAGACAACCATCATCGAAAAATTAAGACGCAGAAGAAACAAAAGAACGGCACTGAACAGGATGCAAACTATTCAGCCCCCATGGTGGAATACCGACACAGAGAGAGCCTGGATAGGAAAACATGTGGCTGTCAAACTTTGGCAAAAAGAAAGAACAAAACCATCTCCGGACAAAGATATTGAAACAAAAATGAAAGAAAAAACTAAACAGTTTGAAATCATTGCTCAAGAGGCCAAAAATGACAAGTGGAAACAGTTTTGCGAGACACTCAGTTATGACTCAACATTGACAGAGTTCTGGCAATTTTATCGTCGCATGGAAGGGAAAACGTGCACAACAACAACCCCAGACATGGTAGACACTGACGGAACCAAGCTTAAGACAAACGAAGAAAAAGGATCCGCCCTGCTCAAACGTTTCATACAACAGAGCGATCAAAGAAACTTAGATGAGAAAAAGAAATATGTTGAGGAGTTAAACCAAACCCTTATGCAGACTGGACCTGATGATGACTTGACAATAGATGATCTAAACGAAGCAATAGCTAAATGCAAGAAAGAATCAGCTCCTGGCCCAGACAAAGTTCGCTACTCGGACATCAAGGAACTATCGGAAGAAGACAGAAGCAACCTTTTCAATCTATATCAAAACAGTTTCCACAATGGACATGTCCCGGAGGACTGGACACACAGCTTCTTAAAACCCATACCAAAACCAGGAAAGGACCATCATCAGGTAAGTGGCTACCGGATCCTAACCATGCAAAACATTGCCGGAAAGCTCATGGAACGCATGATAGCCAGGAAACTTGCAAGGGATCTTGAACACAGGCACATTCTCCCTTCAAATCAAGGTGGTTACAGAACAGGCAAGTCCACATGGGAAAACGCAGCTGCTTTTGCATATGAGGTGTATGAAGGATTTCAAAGAAAAGAAGAAACACTAGCAGTAGCAATCGATCTTGAAGATGCCTACAATAAGGTCCAGTTTGCGCACCTCATGGAGCTGCTACTAAGGTATGGAGTAAGTTTGACACTGACAAGATGGATAGCAGCAGCGCTTCAGGAAAGAACCGTCGTCCTACGCCTCGGAGATTGGATGTCTGCACCTTCTAAACTGTCCATGGGACTGCCACAAGGGTCTCTGCTTTCTCCTGTCCTCTACAATGTCTACACGAAGGGCCTTGCAGACTTAAACAACAATGGAATAGCTCGGGTGCTTACTCTTGCGGATGATGGCCTGGTCTTCAAAACTTCGAAAGATGCTCAGGAAAGAACTAAAGCCGTCCAGAAACAACTAAACAATATTGCTCAATGGTGCAAAGACACAGGATCTTCCATCAATCCAGCGAAAGCCCAAACGTTGCTGTGCACCCTCAACAACAGAACCGCGAGCAAATCACCACCTTCTGTGTCACTCGATGGGATTCAGATCGAGAAAACTGAATGCCTACGCTACCTAGGAATACACTTCGACAGGATGCTGACCTTCAGAAAACATTCGGAAAATACTGTTCTCAAATGCAAAAAGGGCCTTTCAGTCTTAAAAGCAATGGCAACCAAAGGTATTGAACAACGCCACCTCTTCCTGCTATACCAATCACTCGTCCTCAGTGTGATCGACTACGGACTTGGGCTAACAACACCGTCTCAAAGCAACCTCCTAAAATTAGAAAGAGTCCAAAATGAAGCTATGAGGCTGATCCTTGGAACAACAAAAGACACGCCCACAGAAACCATGCGATACCTGCTTGACCTTCCTTCAGTGCAGGCCAGAAACAAGTTAGAACAGGTCAAGACCTACTTCAAAGCATTAGAAAACCCTCAAAACCCACTGCATGACGCAGTCAAAGAACCAAAAGGGAGCCGCCTAGGACGAGGAAGATCATGGATGGGCAAGCAGAAGACACAATCCAGCTAGTATGCCGACTACAAGACCTGAAAGAAACAAAAGAATGGGAGAAAAACCCCGAAAACCTCAACCATCTATTCAACACAGCCACTTCACCCACTCTAGGAAGACATTGTCGGGAATGGCCAGAGGGCAAAACTGATGCGGAAGTGAAACTACTCATAGAAGAAAACAGTAAAGAAGAGGACATCATCATATACACAGATGGCTCAGTCACCAAAGACCAATCCGGTTGGGGATTCACTGCGAAACAAAATGGAAAAACAGTTAGGGAAGAGAATGCTGCCTACAAAGTCACAACCTCCAGCCTAACGATGGAAGTTGAAGCTGTGACACATGCCCTCCAGTGGCTATCGTCCATCCATACGCCCGGAAACCAACATGCCATGATTCTAACCGACTCAATGAACCTCATACAGAAAATTGAAAACGGAATGGGAAGCCCAGAGTGGCATAAGGCAATGCGCAACTTTCAGATTAAAAAACTCACATGGTCATACTGCCCGGGACATGCAGGTGTTAAGGGAAATGAGCGAGCTGACAGACTTGCTGGTAACGCAACACCAACGAGCGGCCTACATCTAGGAAAATCGGAAATCTTCAGAAAAGTCAAAGAATATCAAAAAGAACAGGTACAAGGCCATCACACCATCTATATATATATATCTTTGTACATATGTGTGTGGAGATATGGGCATATGTGTGTGCGCTTGTACAAGTAAGTGTTCATCTGTGTGTGTGTGTGGGTGTGTGTGTATGTGTATGTGTGTGTGCCGTGGAAGCTGTGATACGTAGACTAGAAATGAGTGTGTGGAGGAGGGGGGTAGAGGAGGTGCAGGGTAATGTGTGTGGTGTGTGTGTGTGTGTATGTGTTGGAGCTCATGTACGTTTATATGTATTTGACTGTGCTTGCATATCTGTGAAACTGCGTGTTCGGTGCATATCTGTTATGCATGTGTGGGTGTATATGTGAATGTGTGTCTTAATGTTTTACATCTATTTGCTTTTTTTTTTTTTTTCTTTTACATTATAGTTATTATTTATTTATTTATTTGTGTAAGCTTATCTATCATTTATTCACCTTTTTTTCCCCCTCAAGGCCTGACTAAGCGCGTTGGGTTACGCTGCTGGTCAGGCATCTGCTTGGCAGATGTGGTGTAGCGTATATGGATTTGTCCGAACGCAGTGACGCCTCCTTGAGCTACTGAAACTGAAACTAATACTCACATCTTCAAAATGATGTGATGCGATAGTTGGTGTACTGTTGCTACCAGTGTATCCTAATGTGTATGTGTATGGGGCGGAGTACTGAGGGGTAGGTGTGTATTATTTATTTACCATTCATTGTATTATAGGAAATTAATTTTTTATGAATTTACCATTCATTGTGTTACTGGACTTAAAAAAATAAAAATGTGGCCTACATTATTTGTGTAAATGATCTACATTAATTTGATGTGTGTGTGTGTGTGTGTGTGTGTGTGTGTGTGTGTGTGTGTGTGTGTGTGTGTGTGTGTGTGAGTGAGTGAGTGAGTGGTGTGTGTGTGTGTGTGTGTGTGTGTGTGTGTGTGTTATATTATATATATTATACTGTAATGCATAATCATCTTCATAAATGTTTTGATCGATTGAGCTGTACACGTGCGTAGCTTATCTTACGTTTCCATTTTTTTTTCTTTTTGTTTCTTTGGGTTTTTTTTCTCTCACCTAAATATTGATTTTATTATTTAGTTATTGTGTCGCATATTCTAATGAACAGGCATGTTCTAAAAGTGAATGCGCTTCATATATCTAATGTTACATGTACTTGAGCCAACAAACATATTTCAGTAAATTTACTGACAATTAAATGGATTTGTCCTATCAAGTGCCATTTCCGTTTTATACCCATTGTGAACGGGATTTCTTTCTTTAAATGAAATTACGATTTTA
Organism: Babylonia areolata; assembly: GCF_041734735.1. NCBI lineage: Eukaryota > Metazoa > Mollusca > Gastropoda > Neogastropoda > Buccinidae > Babylonia > Babylonia areolata. The sequence continues at coordinate 36,667,777 of NC_134876.1, forward strand.
TCAAGGGTACTGTATTAAAAATTCATTATTCTGTTTAATGAAATGTGATAAGTGCTGGTGCACTGTTGTCACCAATGTGTTCTGATGTGGGTGTATGTATGAGTAGGTGAGTTACCTATTGTTCGTTGTTTTATTCAATTCTATTCATTTATTTACTCATTCATTTATTTACCATTCATCATTTATATAAAATGTAATAGATGTGTTATATGACATGTTTTCTTATGAGGTCCACAATTTATATATAAAGCTATTGTAAAGCATCTTAATCTTCATGCATGTTTTTGAGTGATTGCGCTGAAAACCTGTTTAGCTTATCTGATATCTTAGTGTCAATGACATATGGTTTTTCTTACCTAGTCAACATCAGTTTTATTACTTTAGTTATTGTCTTGCATATCTCAGTGAAGGTTCATGTTCTGAAAGTTAATGTGCTTGACGTGGTAAAGCCACACGGCAAATTTATGTGCATTTACCGACAATAAAGTTGTGTCTTATCTTAGTGGTTGGTGTTTTACTTAAGACTGTAGGATAATAATGGGGCTTGCTCAGGGTGTCTTGTCTATGACTCTAACATACATCAATTCTCACGTTTGGCATCAGACACCAATGTGACCATAGAAAAGAATGTCAAAATATTGAACTAACGTTAACTCCACGTTGAGCTGTTTGTTTATAGACATAATATTACATGTTGTTTTAAAATGATTGTAAAAAATAAACAGAAAACATGAATGATAATCAAATGAATAAGTAACTAAACTAAATAAATACATACAAGAAATAAAAATTCTAATCAAAATTGTAGTTTGGAATATTGATAAAGAAACGAATACAACGCACGCATACTATTGCATTCTAAACATGTAAACGCTCAAGCACAAACACCCACACACATACACATGCACACATATATATACATAATGTAAAATAATTTAAAAAATATGCCTACATGCACACACACAGATATACATAACTTGTGCATATCAAGATAACAAGAAGGCTATACGTCCTTTGGATGATCACTTCTTTTCTTTTCTTTTTTATCGAGCTGGCTATTTTGCTGCTATTGGGGTTCAAATGTCTCAGAACTGGTTCCCATTTTGTTTTGTTTTTTCAAAATACTTTTGAAATATTTTCTTTTTCTCCAATCTTTGACAAGGGTCCCCAGGTTTCCCTGTCAGTATATTTCCCTTCTTAGCGGCGTATCTTCCTTTTCTACATGTTCAGTGAAAAAGATTTTTTATATTACTCAAATCTCCATTTGTAAGGTGTTTCCTTGACTTGTAACGTTCCAAGTCGTCACCCTCTCCCGTAGGTCCATCGGGAAACGTTTCAGTTTCTTAAAATGTCCACCGGGGGACGTCCCCCCCCCCCCCCCCCCCACCCCACCCCCCGTCTCCCAAGCCCCCTAACTGATATTTCGGTCACTCCACCCCCCGACTTCGCCAAAGCACACGTCCGAAAACATCCCTCCCCCACGCTAAATTTGTTTTTCATTTTGTTCGCTTGCGCGCGTGCGAGTGTGTGTGTGTGTGTGTGTGTGTGTGTGTGTGTGTGTGTGTGTGTGTGTGTGTGTGTGTGTGAATCAGAATCAATTTTAATGTCAATTAAACCTAAGCAAGATTTATAAGACACGCATGAAAAGTTACATGAAACCACGCACAAAAAAGCAAAACAAAATAGATGAATATTGAACAAGAGATTGAATCACTCCTGCACGCTATGACGTTTTTGGCAGCAGTTACTGACAAATTTCCCAAACAGTCCCACAAGTTTGTCTTCCAGTATTAGCTGACTGGGTTTAATAATATTTGGAAGGTATTTTTGGATTTTTTGTATGAATTCTGTTCTAATTTCTTTGTATAATTCACAGTCATCTAAGAAATGGGATTCATCCTCTATTGTTTGGCACTGTAAACATAGTCTCCTTTCTTTTGGGATGTTGAAATAATTATCTACCTTTTTCTATCGCTAAATCATGACAGGATTTTTATTTTTATTTTTTGTTTTTTTGTGCGCTTAGAGTTGACTTCATCAAGATTTTGCGTCTTATAAATACCATAATTGTTATTATTATTGTTATAGTGTCCAGGAGTACAACTCCTCCTCACTAAAAAAAAAAAAAGTCACCTGTGCTGGTCAGGCAACCAGGCTAATGTCGGAACGACGAGCTAGCCCTTCAACACCCAGCTTTCCCAAGCCCTGTGGCGATGGAGAAGTGGTAACGGGGACAGGCAGAGGATGCTGCTGGCAGTTCCCAGTCACGACTGGTCAAAATGTGTGCAACAAAACCGTTCTTTTTACGATAAAATAGAATAAATCATACTGATCACACTGATATAAAGTTGACCACTATAGGGGGGCGGGAACATAAGTACATTTTCATTTTTAATGTCCAGAATTGTATGTTTTTATTACTTCTGCCTGTGTGAGAGTGCCTTACAAAGAGTCGCAAGGCAAGAACATGCGAAGGTTAAGCAAGCGCGGTATAAGGGGTCGCCAGAGGAAAGCGTTTAGCTCGGTACAGTACTTGTGACTGACTGCTGCCGCGCTGATGCTGATCTGTGAGCAGGTCACTGCGGCAGACAACTGATTCAGAACAGAAAGATAGGAACAGAGCTCTTTGGGGTCAAAAGGAAACAAACATTTTCAATTTCATGCATTTTATACTAAATTGGTAGAAGACGCAAATCCGCATTTATGAATGTTTTCCAGTTTCTTACCATTCCTGACATTTCATGAAAAATGAAATCGGTATCATACCGACTGCAAAGGTGAATTTACGAAGGCAGCACGGGATCATTTAGTTCGTAAGTACAATTTTGTTGATATTTTACGCACTGCACAACTTGGATAAACTCCATGCTCTGCTTATTAACCTGTGGAATATAAATGTCTAAATATGTGTTAACCCGGTTCGGTTTCAATGAACATTATCGGCGCTCTGTCCAGACAATAAATTCGGAAAGTATGGAGTGCAGATGATGGCAAAATTGATCATCATGTCTTGATGTGAACAGAACGGTATGAAATACATATTTTTCTTTGGAAATGAACTGGTATTTGCAAATGTGACTCACGAGCAGTAGACGTTGATTTAGCGTGGGATATAAATAATAATCATAATGATAACAATGGATCATAAATTTTATTAATGATTATGTAAAACTTTCTTGTAACACGTGTAATATTGAATCCAAGTTACCTGAGCTAACTTTCCCGACACAGATGTCTGAATTACTGGATTTATAATAATGATAGTAATGAATCTATCATGCGATCCTAAGCCAATGCAATGCATTCAAACAAAGCCTGTGCAAAATTATGTATTTCATTAATGATTACCTAAAACCTTATCACATATCTAACATGGAACCCAAAATACCTAAACTAACTTCCGCAAACTGGATGATTTTATTTTTCAGAAACACTGCAGGTACTCCATTTTCACATCAATTCTCCCCAGTATTTAACTGTTTAAAGTACTACTATTCATCTTAGTATGAAATGGGAACTGTATGATTTATATTACTTGACAATAGTTTTCCTCTTTATCTGAAGAATTGTGATCAAAACAACGGATTCTTTGTATCTTTCTATTCGATCAATCAACAGAAAACTGATTAGCGTTATCCTCACAGTGAGCAAATATGTAGGACTGCAGAAAAACAAAATGTAATTAATGTAAGATTATGAGAAAAAACAAAACCAATCAACAACAATAACAACAACAACAAACAACTAAAAATAATGGATTTTATTATCTGCGTAAAGCAGAACCGAAGGACATGTGTTCCGTATCCAAATGTGACACCTGATTTCACTTCAAGCACTACTAAACGTGAAATGCTTCAAACTTAATTAATTTTAAGAAATTCATTCACAATCAATGTATATTTTGGTTTTTCAGAACTTGTGTGATGTAAAATACGGCTGTTCTAATCAAATTCTGCAAAACAGTAAGCGCGTTGGGACTGACGTGTTTCGGATACAACGAATTTTTTCGTTATACACTTCGTCTGTCTTGAGAACTGATAAACTACATCATTTCGTGATAAAACTTCACCAGACAGCAAAAGTCAGAATCAAGGTAATTTAATGGGGTGATTTTCTACTTTGAACTTTGTTGTTTGGAACTTTTGATGCAACAAGTCTTCAACTGAAAGCAGTCTTACCGAACTACATGCGTTGATTTGGTTCGAAATCTTACGCCAGTATCCGAATATTACCGCATCTCGCCATGTGTCAGAAACAGTGATTGTGTCTAAACTTAATCGGATGAGAGAAAAATGTAGAAACAAAGCATAACGACAACGAAATTAACATACACAGTTTATCATTAAAAAAAAATTATAGCAACCACGGGGTGCGAATGAACATATCGGAGATTTCCATGTAATATGTACATTTCACACGCTGTCGGAAACAACACATTCTCTGAATCTGTGTTCAAACACAAGATTGAAGGGTGTTTGTCAAAGCGATTTACGCATTCCCGCGATGAATCCGCATGATTTATGTGAAAACAATTCTTGTTCTATTTACATGTATATTTTTATTGGGTCGTTTACATGCACAGAAGTAACACAGAAAAGCGGAACTGAAAATTGATATGCAACGTCGATTGCATTTAAATAGCTGAATAGACTTTTTTCCAGAAAAATGAGTGTATGTGCTGCAGAAGATAGATGTGTTGACCACCTGTTACAAGTAAAGAACGTGTAGTGTATTCATGAATGTGCTTGCCTTTGAATGAATAAAAATACGTCAAGAGGAACGGGTTGTTTACGTCTGTCACGGTTTTTTTGCGTAATATTTCAAACTTAATGTACCATTTTTACTGATGATCAATGTTTTATTATCGCAACGAATGAATATAGATCAGGTCTGTATGTACTGGATTTTAATCAGGTTTGTACTTATTTGTTTCTGATCACTTCATGTTCAGACGCATTGCCATGTCACAAAATGGCGCCGAAATTTTGGATGTTTTTAATAATTTTCAACACATTTAAGACACAAGAACAAACCATATTCTCACAAAATTGTTGCAGACATTTCTCTAATGAACTGCAATCCTAATAACATGTGAAACATTTGAATAATCATTGTAAACACATGCTTTTTTCTGAATCAGACTGAGAGACCCCCATTTCCAACAAAGTTCTGGAGACTGACCCATTTTCATTTTCCAGGCAGTCTTTGCTCTTCGTGACTATCTGATGCACTTCATTTTGCCACCTTCATACTCCAGCCAGATACATTTTCTTTCCCACGCTAAACTGACGTGTCTACTGCGCCAGGGTTCGTGATTCACATTTGCAAATGCCACTTCATTTCCAAAGAAAAAAAAAATTTCATTCCGTTCTTTTTACATCAACACCTGATGTTTGTCGATTTTGCCATCATCTGCCTTCCATGCTTTCTGAATTATATGTCTGGACAGTGCTCCGACAATGTTAATTGAAACAAACCTGGTTAACAGGTACTGAGACATTCATATACTACACGTTAATAAGCAGAGCATGAAGTATTTCCAAGTTGTCCATTGCGTAAAATGTCAACATGATTGTCCTTACGAACTAAATGATCCGTGCTGCTTTCGTAAATTCACCTTTGCAGTCAGTATAATACCGATTTCATTCTTTATGAAATGTCAGGACTGGTAAGAAACTGTAAAACATTCATAAAAGCAAATTTTGCGTTTTCTACCAATTTAGTATATAATAGATGAAATTAAAAATTTTTGTTTCCTTTTGACCCCAAAGAGTTCTCTTATTTTCTGTACGGTATCTGTCATCAGCCGCAGTGACCTACTAACGGAGGAATAGGACAGCATCAGCGCGGCAGCAGTCAGCCACAAGTACTGTACCGAGCAAAACGCTTTCCTCTGGCGACCCCTTATACCGCGCTTGCGTAACTCTGGCTTGCTCTTGCCTTGCGGATCTTTGTAAGGCGCTCTTTCATGGCCAGAAGTGTGACAAATAATTATTAAAAACTAAAATCTAATTATGTTCCCGCCCACCTACAGCGGTCAAGTTTATATCAGCGTGATCAGTATGATTTATTCTATTTTATCGTGAAAAGAACGGTTTTGTTGCAGACATTTTGGCCATTTTTGTATCTGTCCTGGACTACTAATTCTGAGCAAATGACAACCACGGACATCTGTCCAGAACAACTTGACCTTAAGGGTGTCACGCCGACAGGTCGTTAAACTCATCTCTAACATAATAGTTCTGAGCTGTTTCCCAGAAGAACTGAAAACTGACACAGGCTGACTGAATGATGCGAGGTGCAAGGAAATCCTTTATGGACTGTGTGCTGCTTTAGGCGTAGGGTGAACTTTTTACTGTGTGCTGCTTGTAGGGTGAAGTGCTTTATGTAGGGCTGTGTGTTGCTTCAAGTTGCTTTTGCTAAGTTGGGTGAACTGCTTAGTGTATGTACTGCTTACCCATGTTTGTTGTAAAGGTAAAGTAAATACTCTATAAAAACCACTCCACGGGGCCCTGCTATTGGAATGAGAGAGAGTGCAAGTGAGTATATGCAACATCATTGATCCAGTACCCCCCTCTCTGTTCCTCTCTCTTGGAATATAATCGATCCACCCTTTCAAACAGTTTTTTGCATTATCATTATTATTATTATCATCTTTATTTATTTCTCTATTATTTTTCTTTTTTCTTTTTGTTCTTCTTTTTTTTTCTTCTCAAGGCCTGACTAAGCGCGTTGGGTTATGCTGCTGGTCAGGCATCTGCTTGGCAGATGTGGTGTAGCGTATATGGATTTGACCGAACGCAGTGACGCCTCCTTGAGCTACTGATAGGATATTCTTAATCTGCACAATGATTGTTGTTGTTGTTTTTTTTATTATAATTAATATATCCTTCAAGCAAATAAGGTTCGGTTCTGTATTCATGAGTAATGTTATTATAAAACAGTAGTTTTGATTTATTTTCAGATTTGTTTCTCTTCCAGTATAATGCATATCCATATTCTAGTTTATTCATTATAACGTGGCTAAGTCTAAGAATATTGAATGTTGACTGATTATTCCAAACGTGTCTTAAACCAAGATTCTGTGTGTGGGAGTGGGTGGAGGGGGTGAGGGTGGGGTGTTTGTGTGTGTGTGTGTGTGTGTGTGTGTGTGTGTGGAAATGGAGGGAAGAGGAGAAAAAGAGAGAGGAGGAAAAGAGATGGAGGAGATCAGGATAAAACGTTGATTAATTTGTTGATTTTGATAAGTTTTTTTACACGATGTTAAGAAGAAAAAACAGTATTGGTTCTAACATATTTTGAATAACACGAATTATCGCTTTTTTCCTTAGTAAAACGCACTGGAGTCGCGCTCTGGGGTGTAAGTTGAAAGTGTCATCCCTATTCATACCCAGGTCCATGACCTCTCATTATTGCTGACCATTATTGACCTCTACTTGCCACCACTAACCGCAACGCAAGTGCTCAAACTGCATTGTCTGTGCATTATCACCACGCCCTGTCAGATTCGTTATCATTAACCACTACTGAGGCCCATTTAAAAAGTGTTCAGATTGATTTTTTGTGACGTTTATGCAGTATGTACTAGGACTTCCTGACAGGACTTGGTCGTTGACTGACCACTACTGACTGCTGACCACTGCCAACCACAATTGACCACGATCGAAAATTTTCAAACTGCCACGTTTTATCATTTTATGCAATATGAAGTCTATTTGAGTTAATAATAATAATAATAATAAACAAAAATACCCTACACACGCACACACACGCTCGTGTACACACACGCCCGCGCACACACAACCATCTACCCACAGACAAACACACACATTACATGATGACTTCAGACAAGTACTTACCACAACCCAAAAGTGTGCAGCTTGCGTTGTGTTAACATCTTTCTTGATTATGGAAACCCTGGTATCCGATATTAGTCCTTTTTGACCAGTTGTTACCTTTGGTTACTACTGACCGCTGCTGACCACTGACAACTTCCCAAAAGTATGTGGATGATGAAACATAGATTGGGGATGGGGGTATAATTTTTTTATAGCCCTGGGGATAGACCTAAGGAATATAGATCTCGGGGGAATATAGACCTTAGGGAACACTGACCAAGGGGAAAAACATCTACCAGAACAATTTTGTGGGAACATAAACCTGAGGGAAACAGACGTCGGGGGACATGCTCCCAGTTCAAATCTTTCAAATGTCTATCATATTCATCTAGGCGATTACTTCGAAACTACTCGATGGAGTTTGTTGAGTTTGGGATTACTGCTGCGTGTGCTTTGTAAGTTTTCTCCCCCTGGACCTCTGAAGTGTTTCCTGCATTTGACTTTCGACTTTTTTTTTTTTTTTTAAAGACCGACTGCTATATTTTGTTGTCTTGTGTGTCATCTTTTTTTCTTTTTTTTTTTCATTCAATGTGCACAACTATCTCAATATGATATCATTTTTTTCCATACACATTAAGTGTGTTTTTATCTTAGAAATCAAAAGAAAGGCAAGCGAAAATTAAAGAAGAGAGATAAAGATTTTAGTGTCCGTTCAGTCATAACAACCTCTAGACAAGGCGGGGTGGGTGGTGACAATTCAAACGACGATCAGAGAGAGAGAGAGGGGGGGAGGGGGGGGGGGGCCGGGGGGGGGGGGGGAGTAAGAGGTGCATTTGTATGGGTTTTTTCAAACACGCAAAAAAGCGTGCATTTATGAGGAACATAGTTGGTGTATAATAAGCACTACTGTTTTTCTCTTATTTCCGACACGATTTTTAAGTGGGTGATATTCTCTATTTGTAGAAAAAGATAAAAATGAAAAAAACAAACAAAAAAAACGGATTCTGGGAATATCAGTTGGTTTGCTGATGGGCAAAATTTATAGGCAAAGGAAAATTGATATACAGAACGCTAGAAATTAAAATTTCTGTATCAAGACAAGGTGATTGATTCTGTTCCGCAGAGTCGACCTCTTCGGTAATATTACCTTAACGGGCTCGTGCTTGTCTCGACCTCGTATCCATGGCATTTAGACCACGGTAATGTACGTTTGGATCCAATATTCGTTGCTTATTCGTTTTCTCTTCTGATTAGTTTCTTCAAACACTAATTTATGGAACGACACATTATTCAGGTATAATAATAATAATAATAATAATATATATATATATATATATATATATATATATTCAACCGGCCATCTACTGTTGACCAGGAAGCTCCACAGCAGATACCCCAGCATCCCACACGTGGGGATTCAGACCTCCCGCTCACCACTGAGGATGATGCCAGGTCTGCCATAAAGCAGATGAACTGCGGAAAAGCACCAGGAGAATATGGAATTCCTGCTAAAATGTACAAAGCACTTGGAACCACAGCTTTCAAAGCGTTTCACGACGGCCTTTCGACCACCTGGAAGGAATTTAAGAAGACATGCCAGCAGACATCCGAGATGCTACTGTTGTGGCATTTTACAAGAACAAGGGGGCAAAATCAGACTGTGGCAATTACAGAGGAATTCATCTTCTCTCCATCGCTGGAAAGATACTTGCCCGCATCCTCCTCAACAGGCTCAACACTAACTTCTCGGAAAGTAACCTTCCTGAAGCCCAGTTTGGTTTCCGCCCTGGCCACAGTGCTATGGACATGGCATTAACTGTGTTACAAGTCCAGAAGACTTGTATGTAGCGTTCAGAGACCTGACCAAAGCTTTCGACACTGTCAACAGAGAAGTTTTGTGGACCATCCTGATGAAGCTGGGCTGTCATGCAAGTTCACCACATTGATGAGTAAATAACCTCTTTCCCAGAAAATGTTCATTCTTTTTGAAAAATAATATTATTGTGACACAAGACATGCTTGACAAAATAGTAGTAACAAAGCAAAAAAGTGTCAACAATTTTCTCTCCGTTTTTCGACTGAATCACTTGTATATTCTTCAGTGAGTTAACAACGTTGATCAGCAACAGAATACACCTATATTTCCTTTTAAATTTTGATCTGCTGTTATCAAATGCCACAATACCATGCACATCGACAGAGTCATAATCCTCAAGTTTACTTTCGGAAATATCAACTGTATCGTGGGAAGTTCTGAAATTATGGAAATCATTATTTAACAATTAATAAACTTTTCATTCCGCATTCATTCAACATTAAGCCGGACTTCAGTTCCGCGGTTTTGGTCACATCCACTAGTTGAAGTTCCATTATGGACAACAGAATTAGAAACCAAATTACATGCATCACTTTCATATGCCTTTGATTTATCATGGAAACATGTTTGTTTATTTCTATTGATTGTTTACGTAGTGCGAGCTGATGGCAAAACAGTTAATGATTTTCAACACTTGTTTGCATTTCATTCATCCTCGTAGTAAAAACATGTCAACTATTTTCAAGAACCTCACAGTACGCATAACCAAGCTGCAGCTGCGAAGATGAACGAACAAAAAGGCAAGTGTCTATTGTGTTCTCATGCGGCTGTGGCGTAAACGATTTAGAAATATTTCATAATTTTCTTCAGACGCTACTCAAGATTCAAATCACCGAACTGATGACCAGCTGGACCAGTCATCAGTACACCATCTCTATCATATATATCACTAGTGCATTAATGTTACTCTTTCATTCTGACTCACTGCATACAGACACATACAAACAGCATTTCCTCTTCTCCTTGACAGATCTAACGTTACATTACATGATCCAAAAATAAACTAAAATGTTTGTATTGTGATGACTGACAGTCGAGCTGTCACAACACAGATATATATATATATATATATATATATACATATATATATATATATATATATAGAGAGAGAGAGAGAGAGAGAGAGAGAGAGAGAGAGAGAGAGTATGTGTGTACGGCTGCCTATTAGCGGCCGTGCACATACAATCCCACTCGCACGTGTTGAGTGAACGTGGGAGTCGCAGGCCCATGAAGAAACAAGAGAGGCAAGGCCTTCAAGACTCACTTGTGATACACTTAAACATAGTGAAAGCCCTGTACACTGAGAGTAAAACACACAAGCTTTTTATGTATTGAGTATAATTTCAAAATGTAATGTTTAAGATGAGAAAGATCATTTTAAAGCAAATTAAATCCCCTAGCATTAATTACAGAGTAATTTCCCTTTTTTACTATCTGCACCAAAACGTTTGCAAAATAAATAACACTTCCATGCTTAGCAAAAGAAGTTCCTGTTTGAACAAAAAATGATAATAATGACTGCTCTTGTTTTTGTGTCAGAATATCAGATCAAAGTGCCAAGTTTAGAGAATACAAAAAATATAACAGTAAATGCAGTTTACATATAATTAGGCTTAATTTTTTATTTTTTTGTGCCCATCCCAGAGCTGCAATATTGTTCTAAACAAGATGACTGAAAAGAACTGAATTTTTCCTACTTTTATGCCTAATTTGGTGTCAACTGACAAAGTATCTGCAGAAAAAAAATGTCAATGTTAAAGTTTACACACACACACACACACACACACACACAGAGACAACTGAACACCGGGTTAAAACATAGACTCACTTTGTTTACACAAATGAGTCAAAAAATCATCATCATCAGCAGCAGCAGCACACACACACACACACACACACGCACGCACGCACACACACACCCACAGAGGCGCGCGCGCGCGCGCGGTGGTAGTGTGTACAACTTGCGTGAACACACACACACACACAGATTTTTTTTTCAGTTTTTTTTTCTGAGAAAGACAAAAGGGAAAATCGCATGATTCATTCACTCACGTGTAGTATTGGCCTCTCGTGAAGCATTGCACGTGAACATCATACAACCCAAGAAATAAGCAAATAGTTAAAATAGAGTAAAAGATACATGATGTAGTAACTTCTGCAAATGTAAATGCCTTACAAAACAATGAAAACCTCCTAATGTCATTAGTTATTACTTGATAATACTAGTAAACTTAATATAACAAGAATTATGCCTCTATTAATTTTGATAACTTTTCAAGTAATCTCCAAGCGCTGGACAACAAAAATGTATGTCTTGAGTTTCTCAATATAAAGGACAAATTCAATCGTTAGCAGTGCAAGTCCTGCATTTAAAATGTTGCACTCTAATCTTATCAATAATCCAAATCTATTTGTTTTATCTACGTTCAGGCACACTGACACAAAATCCTATGCTTCTGGGCATGACTAACGAAACCTTACCAAGCCGGCCTTGTTCCAAGTCCACATATCGAGAACCTTCCACCACGAATTTGGGATTGTCGACTATCTCCTGTCAAAGACCAACAAAATATTTCCGTTGAATCACATCACACACGTTTCATTTCACGTCATTTAATTACATAAACACACGAACCCCACACATGTACATTCCCCATCTCACACACACACACACACACAGAGATAAACATGTCTATAAACACATACATATTATGCGTGTAGATGCATACTTTCACACACACAGATCTCTCTCTCTCTCTCTCTCTCTAGATATATATATACACACACACACACACACACACTCATTATATATATATATATATATATATAACTATAACACAACACATTCAGAAATACATATATACACACACATACAAGATGTCAGTTTCAGTGTCAACACTTCGCATACATACGCACATACAAGATGTCAGTTTCAGTGTCAACGCTTTGCTAACGCCATTGTCATAATGATCATCGTTGTGGTTGCCCTCCCTCACCTCTTTTCTTTTTCTGTCTCAATTTTCTCAAAGATTTGCATTGGGAAAAGACAAGAAACCAAATGCGATGATAAAGGAAATAAATTATCTTTCATTAAAAAAAATATGGGAGACTTCCAACACTTTTTCAAACATTGTTAGAACCTTTGACCCACATTGTGAGAAAACGTGGGAACGAACACTTTTTCGCAATCCCACGCTTTCTCGTATAGTGAGAGAAAGCGTGGGGGCGCTACTCACGATTTCCCTCAAAGTGAGAGCAATCGTGGGATTGCGAGAAATCGTCGGATTACATGGTGCATCAGCTGAGCTGCCTGCTTGCTGATACCGTTGCTGTGATCGCATAACGGTAGTTTTTTGACAACAATGTCTCCCTACTGCTTGCAAGCATTCCAAAGGCTCGTTCTCTTTCTTGTGCACGAAACCTTGCCATGCTTTGCAGAAGTCCTAAATGACATGCAGCAGTTGCAGTGACTTTTTTTTTTTTTTTTTTTTTACAAACCCCACGCCAGACTCTCTGCATTTAGGGTCAAAGGTTTTGAATACGCATTCGCCTTGGGAGCAAAAATTGTTTTTAAACGTTCTACATTGCTAATGTTCATTGCTGGTCGCAGCTGACCAAAGATTTTATTTCCGATGTGATGTTACTCTGTGTGAACGTGCCCTATCAGGTCCAGGTTGAAATGGTGCGGATAAACAACAAAGGAGTCTCAGTTCTGTGTCTGCTCGATCTTTCTGCAGCCTTGGACATAACAGATCATGATATTCTACTCAACCCTCTTCATCACACTTATGGGATCTCTGGCATAACTCTCGATTTCTTTAAGTCTTACCTCTCCAATCACACTAAAAGGGTGTTCATTTCTTGTTCTCATTCTGAATCCAGACCTCTTCCTGTTGATAGAGTGTTCCCCAATGTTCAGTTCTTGGTCCGTTATTATTTAGTCTGTACACCCAACCACTTTCCGACATCATCAGACAGCATCAATATATTTTCACAAGTTTGCAGATGACACCTAACTAACTAAAGGTTCTTCCACAAATTATTTTGCTATCCTCCGTGCATTGTTGTTGTGGAGGAGCTTAACCCTAATGACATCACGACAGAAGCCGTATATACCAAAAGATTCTAATTCTGTACTTAGTCACACTTTAGACCATACTTTGACTGTCTGCAAAGCTAATATCAACTTTCAAAATTCTATCAGAAACCTGGGTGCGGATTTTTTAATCAGCTCTGTCCATGCACGACCATGTCAGTAATTCATGTAAAACAGCAAACTTCTAACTAGGGGAAATCCGTACCATTCGACCATATCTTACTATTGAAGCAACCACTCAGCTTGTTTGTTCCTTAATCCTAAGTTGCACTGATTACTGTCATTCACTACTTGCTGGTCTGCCTTCTGATTTGTTGTCACACCTTCAGATGATTTTGAGCAATGATGCAAGGATAGTTTTCAAAATGTCAAAAACGGACCAATTTACCCCACTTTTAAGTCAACTTCGTTGATTACCCATCCAGTACAGAATTCAGTACAAAACTGCTATATTGGCTTATCCCCACTTTGAAGGATATATCCCATATTACTTATCTTCTGTCCTTTATATGTACACCCCTTCCCGTTATCTCAGGTCTTCTACTGAAAAGCTATTTCGAGTCCTTAACACTCCTTCAAAGACATTTGGCCAAAGGGCCTTTCAGTATCAAACACACTCTGTTTGAAATATTCTTCCTCCAGATCTCCTCTTTCAAAACAAACTTGAACAAGAGAGGCAAGACCTTCAAGACTCACTTGTGATACACTTAAAAAAAAAAAAAATATATATAATCTAATTGTTAAAATGTGTTTTGTATTTGTTATTATCAAGCTTCGGGTTTAAAAAAAAAGAAAGAAAAAAAAAAGAAAAAAAAAATCTTGACCAGATTCGAACTCCGCGTGTTCGGGTGAGAAGAAACTGTCTTACCCAGTACACTATTGTGGCTCCTTAACTGACGTTCTAAAATTTAATATTTGAACATATTTTTTTAAAGGGCGATAAATCAATTGCGGTATTCGCAGTGAGAACGCTGTTTAAATCATATTATTCTGGTGTATCTTGGGCATTCAAAAAACCTTTAAGGGCAATTAAAAATTCTTTTTAAGTCCACGGTAAAGGAGACATGGCTATCCTCGCAATCACACTGCAACATTTAGCCGTTTTATCTAGATCTAGATAGATGTACAAGTTTAGTTACACACGCCGGGAATGTAGTACAACACAGTCGATTCAATTTCTCTTTTATTCTAGTTTTATAGTTTTAAAGTTGATATGAAAATTTATTATTTTGTTAAACTAATAACATGTAGAGCCAAGTACAAGTACTTCTAAACGTCGTATGAAGTGAAAAGGACTTCATTTTGTGAAAAGTCATGACTGGACATTTTTTCGTTTCATCAATTCAAGGGTATTAACTCGCATGTTTACAATTTTTAACTATTTTAATTTTTCGACTGATTCTGTGGATATTTTTATGGCAGTTCGGGGCATAATCCAGTAAGTGATGAGGCGTTCACAAATCTTTCTCTGAATAAATATTTAACGGTCTCCTGCTCCAACCTTCCATCACATGTTATCGTGTATTGTCCATTGAATATAGGACTGAACGGGCATGTCAACAACTTGAAACAAAATGGCGTCGTTCGCGTTAGCGAAGTATATGAGCACGCGCTTTGAATGTGTATAAATATGTGTAAGCAATTGATTTTTGCCCATGACCTTCGGGGCTCAGCCAATAGATCTATAAAGTCCACTCGTTGTATTGATTTTAGTATTTTCCGAAAAATACCACTTGAGTGAATGAACATAGTGAAAGCCCTGTACACTGAGAGTAAAACACGCAAGCTTTTTATGTATTGAGTATAATTTCAAAATGTAATGCTTAAGATGAGAAAGATCAGTTGAAAGCAAATTAAGTCCCCTAGCATTAATTACAGATTAATTTCCCTTTTTTAATATCTGCACCAAAACGTTTGCAAAATAAATAAAACTTCCATACTTAGCAAAAGAAGTTCCTGTTTGAACAAAAAATGATAATAATGACTGCTCTTATTGTTGGGTCAGAATATCAGATCAAAGTGCCAAGTTTAGAGAATAAAAAATATATAAATATAACAGTAAATGCAGTTTGCATATAATTGGGCTTCTTTTTATTTTTATTTTTTTTAATTTATTTTTTTATTTTTTTTATTTTTTGTGCCCATCCCAGAGGTGCAATATTGTTTTAAAGATGACTTGAAAGAACTGAATTTTTCCTATTTTTATGCTTAATTTGGTGTCAACTGACAAAGTATTTGCAGAGAAAATGTCAATGTTAAAGTTTACCACGGACACACACACACACACACACACACACAACCGAACACTGGGTTAAAACATAGACTCACTTTGTTTACACAAGTGTGTCAAAACCCACCTGTTCAAACAGGCATTTGGGTGTGACGAAGCATAGTCACTTGTTTGCATTTTCCCCTCCTTCAACCCACAAAACTTTACCCTCCACTGAAATCATCATTTAGTATGTGTCTGTGGTTGGGTGTTTGTGTGCCCGCTAGAGTCTGTGTTTGCGTGAGCGTATGTGTGTGCGCGTGAGGTATTTTCTCTGTTGTGTGTGTGTACGCGCGCGCGCGTATGTAAGGGCTTTTATTGTCGTGTGTGTGTGTGTGTGTGTGTGTGTGTGTGTGTGTGTGTGTGCGTAATTGTTCACATCTGCAATTTGTAGTGTTGTCTTGGTGTATAGATAGACATATAGGTATATGTGTTGTTTTTTCATGTGCAGAAGTATGTCCATCGTTCCCGGGGGCGCCCCCATGATTTCTCACACAATGTGGGAGAAAGCGTGGGAGGTCCTTATTTTCATCAAAAATATTTCCATTATCATCGGAGTTGTTTTCTTGTCTTTTCCCAATGGAAATCGTAGAGAAATAATTAGAGAAGAAAACAAAAGAGAAGGAAGGGGCGACGACAATGACGATAATTAACACAATATGATATGATATATGATATGATATGATATGATATGATAAGACTTGAACCGAATCGTTCCCGAGGGATGTTGGGAATCTAATCAGAATGATTCAACTCACTCCATAAAGGTGACAGAAAAAAAAATGTTTCACACCAGCCGCCATGGTAAAGTGGTTAGCGTCGCGGACTGACGGCTGGGAGGACGTGGGTTCGAATCCCAGCGGAGGTGGGTTTTGTGGCCCGTGGCCGGCTCCTACCCAGAGTTGAGTGTGCTGTGAGCTTAAATGGGGAGACTGGGACCACACAATCGAGTGTCATCCACTTCAAGGATGCGTCTTTGGGTGTGTTGCTCTAATTACCTGACCAACACTGCAAGTGTCTGTATCTCTAGGGCCTGGTTAACGCCGGGATATTATTATGACAGGAAGCGTAGAGTACAGCCTTGTCACGCAGTCCCAAACCAAAATGGACCGCCATAGCAACATCATCATCGTCATCGTCATCCTTCTTCATCATCATCAGTATAAACAAAACAATCTCAAAGTCTGTGGCCTTTCATGCCCTGCTCTCATGGTGACCTCAGTTTCGATACCCCTCCACTTCCGTGCTTGGGGTGAGTCCTGTCAATGTCTTCAGTGTCGGCAGATTCATGAGGGGCTGTTGTTTGAGGGACGTGGTGGCGGTCTCCACTCTGGGGGGGGTGGGGGGGTGGGGGGGGGGAACGCTCACTCAGTCTGGCTCCGCGACTAAGCCATTATTGTCGTTAGTATGGGGCTTAGTAGGTGGTGTCCTAAATACGTTAAATCAGAACAGGCACCACTGAATACCACCGAAGTGACTCAGCAGCAGTGCAGGGTCTCCTCTGGTGTGTGGCCTCCTAGCGACCTAACATCGATGGTTCCCTGCGCACTGCCGACGCTGGAACTGTGACGGACGAACCCGGGTGTGGCCGTGTATGGAGGAATCTAAATGAGCGGCGTGTAAGTAATGCCACTGAAACGGTGCAGATGATGGGGGGTGGGGGGGGGGGGGGGAGTTTCACAATGCTTTACCCTCACGTAGAGAGCGTGAAAACTGGATCAAAATTAGTTTTGATGTTTGTTGTGATGCAACCTTTCAGTCACATTTACCTAAAATGTTCTTCACACACACACACACTCACTCACTGGCTGACACATATACATTCACACATTTTTTTTAACCAGTACTGTGTCATCACCTTCACTGTCTTGAAGACTTCGCTAACGCCACTGTCATTATCGTGATCGTCGTCGTCGCCCCCCCCCCCCCCCCCTTCCCCCCTCTCCACCCCATTTCTCGTTTCTTTTTTCTCTCTTATTTTTTTCTTAGATTTGCATTAGGAAAAGACAAGAACTCGCCTCCGATGACAAAAGGAATTTTTTTTAATCAAAATAAGGGGTACTCCCCATGCTTTCTCACACATTATGAGAGAAATCGTGGGATTGCGAGAAATCGTGGGCTTACACAGGTTTTCTTGATCAGTAAAGAACCACCTTTTACAAGTGGTAAGTCCACTGACTCTGATACGGAATCTTACAAGGTTATCTCTGTGCCACTTACTTGTGACACGACAAATACTTTTCTACCTGAAATACACTTTTGACTGACAGACCGTCAAAGTCAAAAGTATTTTTAATGTCAGGTCTCTGGCCCCTAACATGAGTGATGACATGGTCTGTGTGCAGGGGAATATTTACAAGTTAGTAGCCTGTATCTGCACATTCATTGACTAAAGTAAGCAGAACTCATGGATTTCGATAATACTTTGGCAGAATGATATTAATTTCATTATAGTTGGGATATATAAGCAAAAAGTAATCCGTACCACTCGTATTGCCAACCAACAGCTGTACACCTCCATGTCAGCCATCAAAAAGAAGAAATATGAGGCCTTGCTCCCTAACCCTATGTTCACCTCCAACAGTGCCCCTCCCTCTTTTGATCCCCACATGGTAGTGACCATCCCAGCTGATCTGGAGTTACCTTAAGACCAACGTAGTGTTGGCCAGGGGCCTGAAGTTCGTGCCACTCAAGCCCACTACCAACCGGGCCTGCACCCTGTTCCTGTGCCAGCACTTCTTCAGGTGGCTGTGCCTGGCTGCCCATTTTGCCCAGGCTTCTCTGCCAGCTCCTCCATCAACAGAGGATACAGATATCGCCAGTCTCTTTTCTAGCTCATGGACCCCCAAACCAGGTGCCTTCCCTGCCTTGGATTTGTATATTCACACATGCATGAGGCAGATCAATCAGCTGCAGCCTAAGCCTCTACGACGATCCAACTTGACCCCTGGTGAGGAGAAAGCCCTGCAGGAGCTGAAGGACAGAAGAGACATCGTCATCAAACCTCCTGACAAGGGTGGTGCAGTGGTCGTGTGGCACAGAGACCTCTACCTCCAAGAAGCCAGGTCTCAGCTGTCCAACACCACCTTCTACGGCCCCATCGCCAGAGACACCACCAAGGCTGACAATGCGCTCATCCGTGAGACCATCAAGACGGCAGCTGATAAGTCATCTTCCGTTTGAAGCCTACCATGCTATCATGAAGGAGCCTCGTGAGTCCCTCCTATACCTCCTCCCCAAAATACACAAAGTCAACATTCCTGGGCGACCTATCGTTTCGGCCTGTGCTTGCCCCACTGCCCTTATTTCCGCTTTCCTCGACTCCGTGTTCCAGCCATTGGTGGCTGCCTTACCCACCTACGTGAAGGACACCAATCACACCCTGAACCTCCTGAACGACTTCTCCTTCCCTGTTGACTGCACTGAGAGGTACGTGTTTACCATGGACATTGTGTCTCTTTACACAAACATCCCCTACCAGGAAGGCATGCTGGCTGTCAAACACTTTCTACCCAAGAGCTCTCTCCGCCTCCATTTTCCCACCATCCTGCGCTTGACTGAACTTGTCCTGACCCTCAACTCCTTCTCTTTCGACGAGGACCACTTCCAGCAGCAGAGCGGCGTTGTCATGGGCACAAAAATGGGTCCCAGCTTTGCCTGTTTGTTTGTGGGCTTCATTGAGGAGCAGGCCTTCGGACAGTACACAGGTGTCAGACCAGCCTTCTTACAAGCGCTTCATCAATGACTGCCTTGGCATAGCCACCGGCCCTGTAGACTCCCTTCAGGCCTTCATCGACTTCATGTCAAATTTCCACCCTGCCTTAAAATTTACCCACACCATTCCCGTTCTTGGACATCCTTGTCACCATCCAACCCACCTGCAATTTTCTGACCACAAGTGTCTTCTATAAGGAGACTGACTTACATTCGTACCTCTTGTGCTCCTCCAGTCACCCCCAGGCCTGCAAAAACAGCATTCCCTTCTCCCAGTTCCTTCGGCTCAGACGCATTGTAGTGATGAACTGGATTCTGAACATCAGGCTGAGAGGATGGCCGGCTTTTTTCTAGCCAGACAGTACCCTGAGGCCTTGATCCAGAGAGGCCTTGATAAGGCCCGTGCCATCCCCCGCTCCCAGGCACTGATGCCCCGAGAACACACAGAAAAGGATGAGCATATTGCAGCTGTCCTGACCTTTCACCCCCACAACTTCCATGTACGCAGCATCCTTATCAACAATTTCCACCTTCTTAAGTCTGACACACGCTTGAGTGAGATATTTCCCCGCCCACCCCTCACTGCCTTCAAGAGAGACACTAACCTAAGGGACCACTTGGTGCGAGCTGCTGTTTGTAGATCTGGGCCCCCTCTCCCTCCTGGTACCAGTCCCTGTGGCCGGAAGGGGTGCAAAACCTGCCCCTTCGTGGATACTTCCACCACCCTCACGGGTCCCAATGGGAAATTCAGTCAGGGCGTTCTTCGATTGCCAGTCCAAGAACCTGGTGTATATCCTCACTTGCACCCTTTGTGCCAAAAAGTACACTGGTGAAACTTACCGCAGCCTGAACGAGCGCTTCACTGAACATCTGCGCTCCATGCGCCTTGGCTACAGTGACCCAGTGGGCACCCATTTCAACAGCCCCCTTCACAGTTTTGCCCATGCGAGGATCGCTGCTGTCTGGCAGAACCAGTCCACTGGCCTGTACCGGCGCTTCATGGAGTCCACCGTGATTGCCAGCCTTGGTACCCGCGCCCCAGCTGGACTCAAAACCAAAGAGTGATGGCAGCGGTCTTCCAGGCATTCTCTAACCCCTTTTCTGATCCTTGCCCTCTCTTTTCCTCTATTTATCCGCCACCCCTCATCCCGTTTTTTTGTTTATATACTTTATTTCATTGTATTTATTGACTCACTTGTGTAAACAAAGTGAGTCTATGTTTTAACCCGGTGTTCGGTTGTGTGTGTGTGTGTGTGTGTGTGTGTGTGTGTGTCCGTGTGTCTGTGTGTCCGTGGTAAACTTTAACATTGACATTTTCTCTGCAAATACTTTGTCAGTTGACACCAAATTTGGCATAAAATTAGGAAAAATTCAGTTCTTTCCAGTCATCTTGTTTAAAACAATATTGCACCTCTGGGATGGGCACAAAAAAATAAAAAAGAAGCCTAATTATATGCAAACTGCATTTACTGTTATATTTATATTTTTTGTATTCTCTAAACTTGGCACTTTGACCTCTTATTCTGACACAACAACAAGAGGGGTCATTATTATCATTTTTTGTTCAAACAGGAACTTCTTTTGCTAAGCATGGAATTTTTATTTATTTTGCAAACGTTTTGGTGCAGATAGTAAAAAAGGGAAATTACTCTGTAATTAATGCTAGGGGACTTAATTTATCACAAGTGAGTCTTGAACGCCTTGCCTCTCTTGCATATTTATATATTCCTCTGTGTGTGTGTGTGTGGGGGGGGGGGGGGGGGGGGTCTGTGGTTTGTTCGGTTTTCCTCTGTGTATGTGTGTGTTTGTTGTTGTTTGTGTGTGTGTGTGTGTGTGTGTGTGTGTGTGTGTGTTGTTGTTGTTGTTGTTCTGTTGTTTTAATTAATTTATTAATTTTTTTTTTCAATTATATATATGTGTATATATATATATATATATATATATATACATTTTTTTCCCACTTATTATTTTACTTTCTTGTTCATATGTCCCTAACACTAACAGTCTCTTCCACCCCCTGCCCACTTTCCCTCACCCTTCCGTTTCAGAGCCCATTCTTTCCCTCATACATTCATACTGACAGTTCTACTCACCCTGCTTTGTTTTTTGTGTCCTTTCCTGTGACTTCTCATCACTTTCCTTTCCTAAACTTGACTCTCTCTCCTTCGCTGTCTGTATCTTTCTGTCTGTCACTCACTCATTTCATTTGCCTGAAGAAGAGCTTGTTGCTCGATACGTCGCCTCTTTTATCCCAAATAAGTCAACTTTTACCAAGATTTTTTTTTAGTCTAAGCAAAAAGTAAAGTTCTGATTCAAGTGTGTTCTTACAAAAAGGGCACCAACTGTTTCTGAGGCAGACTGGGAGAGGGGGGGAGGGCCAGGGGGGAGAGTGAGAGAAATTGGAGAACAAAAAACGTGCTCCTTAAGTGCAGTCCTCCTTTGTAGTATCTGTATCACGATCAAAAGTAGACTAATACAGTATTGAACACACACACGCGCGCGCGATTTCTCCCCCTTATTTTAATCAAAAACATTTCCTTTGTCATCGGAGTTGGGTTCTTATCTTTTCCCATTGAAACTATAAGAGAAAAACGAGAAAGAGAAAAAGAAACGAGAAATGGGGGCGACGATAACGGCGATCATGATAATGACAGTGGCGTTAGCGAAGACATCAACAATGGACGGTGAAGGTGATGACACAGTACCGTTTTAAATAAGTGTATGTGTGTAAATGTATGAGTGAGTGAGTGAGTGAGTGGGTAAGTGAGTGAGTGTGTGAGTGAGTGAGTGAGTGTGTGTGTGTGTGTGTGTGTGTGTGTGTGTGTGTTTCGTTTCGTATGTTTAATTGGCTGGTTGATTTGTTCTTTTCTTTCACTTTGTTTTTTAAAATAATATTTTCATGTTCTGAGTGTCTTCTATGAAACTGAGAATCTTACACGCGAAAACATGCTGGCACAAACAAATGAGCGAGCAAGAAATGCAAAAAAACCCATTTAAACAAATATGATAGAAAAGGTTGCATCACAACAAACATCAAAACTGTTTGGTCCAGTTTTCACGCAGATAAAGCATTGTGAAACATCTTTTTTTTCTATCACATTTATGTAGAGAGCTGAATCATTCTGATGTTATTCCCAACATCCCTCAGGAAAGATTCGGTTCAAGTCTTATTATATTGATATAGTACAGTATAGTATACTATAGTATAGTACAGTATAGTGCATTGCATTACATTATAATTATTATATTGTATTGTATTATATTATATCATACTGTATTGTATCATATTTCTGTTTGAGTTATGCACATTGCCTTAATTTCGTTATTTGCTATTGATTCCGATGTTGAATTTGAGGTCAGTGCATTGCAGTGATCCATCTTATGTGAAATACAATAAATAGATGTGTTTCAGTGTCATTACAATTGATGTCTTCAAGAACGCCACTGTCATTGTCATTATCGTCATTGTCGCTGCCCCCCCCCCCCTCTTTTTTCTTTTCTTCTCTCTGATTTTTCTCTTAGATTTGCATTGGAAAGAGACAGGAACCCAAATCCCGTTGAGAAAGGAAATCTTTTTTTTATAATTAAAATAAGGGGGACTTCCCATAATTTCTTACACATTGTGAGAAATCGTGGGAGTGCCACCCCACCCCCCACTCCCACCCCTCCACGATTTCTCGCAATTGAGAAAAAACGTTGGAGGGGAACGATCACGATTTCTCGCAATCCCACGATTTCTCTCAAAGTGTGAGAAATCGTGGGATTGCGAGAAATCGTGAGCTCACAGGGTGTCCTTTTAAGATCCGGAAAGCTCCATGCTCCCGCTGCATCAAATCGCCCGTGAGCTGTTTACTTTTGCCCGTCCACAAGCACCTTCGGACCATTCTTTGTGTGGTCTGTTTAATCACACCACGGAAGTGTGTGCAGTCCGTGTTTGTGATCGTCAAATTGACCGATTTAAAGGAAGTCAGCGCTCGTCTCAGACCGTCCAAAACATTTTTATATCCAGAAAGAGAAAGAACTGACATATCAGGGAGGTTGTGCATACGCTTTCGCCGGGAGCATTTCGTCGCTTGCACAGCGAAAAAAAAAAAAAAAAAAAAAAAAAAAAGGTTCTATTTATGACGTGATGGGCAGTCCACCACCGTAACTAAGTTTTTTGGGTGTGCACTGCCTTTCTTCGGTCAACTTTTCGGCAGAGTTCGAACACAGATATATATATATATATATATATGCATACATATATATATATATATATATATATATATATATATACATACATACATATGAATATATAAAAAATATATTCATTACACTGAATAAAGTTCATCCTAAAATTTCAGTATGTGTGGGTATTGCAATGAATGGGCCTAGCAAACAGTCTTGGTGAACACAAGGCTTCACGGCGCTAACATGGCAAGCATCAGGTGGATCCTGTCACAACCAGATCGACTACATCC
The DNA here is from genome assembly GCF_041734735.1 of Babylonia areolata. Classification (NCBI taxonomy): domain Eukaryota; kingdom Metazoa; phylum Mollusca; class Gastropoda; order Neogastropoda; family Buccinidae; genus Babylonia; species Babylonia areolata. Next base: position 36,692,030 of record NC_134876.1, read on the forward strand.
TCATGCCACATCGATTTCAGTCGGGAATCAACAAAGCAAAGACTCCTCCTGCAGATATTGGAAGATTATGCCTTTTCAGTTCTCTGTAATAAGTGTGGTCTTTACTGCCAAAGCCAAAAAAAAGTGTGTGAAAGGTGTATCAAAACTAAGCATGTTTTGAGTCATCCTCAAATACAATGGAATGAAGCTTGTGACTTACTTGATGAGGATGGATCTTATATTGGTCCTGTACCATGGGATCGCGAAATGATATGCTTCAGAAATGCTTAATTTCAGCTTGTGAGGGAGTGAGTCCTTATTTTACACAAATGACGTGTACTAGTACATGGACTGGGGTGATTTGGGAATGCATGACCATCTGTGGTTGTGCTTATGTGTGCGAAATTTGAGCGCAAAAAAAGTTTGGGGTTCTTAATGAATACACTATTGTAAATCTGTTTCTCTGAATGTAATTTGTGAATACATAAATCCAACACACATATACTACGCGAGAGCTTGGCACATGTCCAACTCACACACACTGCCATATTATGAGAACTTCGCATGCATCCAACACACACATGCCTCGCGAGAACTTGGCACGTATCCAACACACTGCCACGAAAGAACCTGGCACACGTCCAACTAATACATAAAATGTATTCTTGTGGGGGCTGAAACGGAGTACAAAATTTGATCTTTAATGACGTGTAGTAGTATAAGGACTGGGATATTTTTGGATCACATGACCTGAGACCAACATTGACCGTGGCCCCTAAGGGGCCGAGGGCAAAGATGAGTTACAGAACCCCTGGTCTACTGATAGTGATTCCAGAGATGTTTCCACAGGACTGAAAATAAAATAATTTCATACCTTAACACATGCGCATTCACACACACACACACACACACATCGACACGCGCGCACGCGATGAGAAAGATATGGTACTGTGTACAGTTTACATGAAAATGAATCGAGACTCGTGAGACAATTACATAACTGCGATGGTAAATACTCACGCTTACACAAAACTTATGCCCGGCTTCGGAAAAGTTGTTTAACGACTGGCGCCCTTAAGTTCCAATTGTTAGGGCTTGGGTTTTGGAAACCAATTTCGCCCGTTGAATATCAGTGAATGTGACAACAGGCCATTTAACTTGATCTGCTCAGAGTTCGTCCTTTCAGAGAAATTATTTTTCGCGATTAGTCGAACCAGAGATTAGAAAAGAGAGAGAAACCACTCGCGGCAGGCCCCTTCTTACTGTCTATAACAGTGCTGAAGCCGTTTTGGGGCACACACGCAGTGCGGAAGGGTGGGGGTAAATCACCCTCTCCTTCCCCACCTGAAGGAAACTGGTCGGTTCTGACGGTTCAGCTGCAGTAAAGCGAAAGTTAAGTTATGCCTGGAATTTCCCACGTGTAGTAAGATTCGCTGTATACAATGAAAACTGATTCATTTTTGCTTGGTTTTTAGCACGTTTGCATCTGCTTGAATGTAGATAATATAAAAAGAAAATAAAGCAGCTCCCCCCACCACCAACTCCCCCCTCCTCCCCCAGCGCAATGTTGCACATGAGAGAGACAGTTATAAATCATTGAACTGCGTTTTCCTAACGCTACGTTTTCTTCACACTTTCTGGTTTACATCACCATTTCTTCAACAACAAAAAACAAAACAAACAAACAAAAATATATATATATATATCAAAACATAAAACACATATTCATCTCTGTCTCTCTTCTAACATCTGTCTATACATGCATACATGAATATATACATACATAATTTCATATAGATCTATCAGTATGTAAATCTAAATCTATCTATATGTACATAATCATATATATAATTCATATATATACGAACGCTTCATGTTGCCCGAGCAGACCGTTGTATTGTGCTCTATCTCTCTCTCTCTAAGTCTCTGTCTCTGTCTCTCTCTCGGGAGTTTTACATGGCTGTTAAAAGCATCTACGATTCTGTACTTGTATGTGTTCGTGACAAAGGTATTTATTCAGACTTTTTTCAGTGTCCAAGAGGGGTTAAACAAGGTTGTATGCTAAGCTCACAGCTGTTTTCCTTTTTCATCGGTGAATTGGCAGTGGAGTTATCAAAGAAGGGGAGACATGGAATACAAATGATACCTGGCGCAACAGATTTGCTCTTAATGCTATTTGCTGATGATGTTGTTCTCTTGTCTGACACACCCATAGGTTACAAAATCAATTAAATGCCCTTAAGCAAGAAACAGACAGACTACAACAAACAGTGAATCTCGATAAGACCAATATTATAGTTTTCCGCAATGGGGGTCATCTTTCGACTCGTGAAAAATGGTGCTGTGGTGATAGGGAAATAAAAGTAACCAATACATATAAATATTTAGGAATGTTATTCACAACAAAATTGAGTTTGACATCTGCGTGGGATGAAGCAAACAGAAAAGGGGAAAAAGGTGTAATCCAAATTATAAAATCACTCATGAGACTGCGTTCGACTGACGCTTTCCTTTAGTTTGGGCGGGGCAAAGGCAGCTCATGAATAATGAATGCATGTCGCGGCGCAGGCTGCCTGGCTTCAGCAATTTCTGCAAGTGGTTTATCTCTCTTTTCTAATCTCCGGTCGAACTTCATAAGAAATGACGTCAGAATGTAGACCGTCACGGGATTTTTATTGCATGGATCTGCAGTGGCACAGTGGGACGTAAGCTGATTAATCAACGCTAATTACTGTAATTTGGAGAGTCTTCACGCCTCGAAACTTAGACTAAAACGCAGCTTTCGTGCCGAAGAGCACGTAAGCTCAACGGGAAACCGGTCCTGGCCGTGTGGCACTTTTGACGGAGATGACAACAAAACTTTGCCCTTTAGGCTGGAAAATTATCTGAATCTTCAGAACACCACAGTTGGAGTCATATTGGAAAACTCACAAAACACATCAATATATTTCATATCAACTGTAAAACAGAAAAAATAGAGGACTTAGATAATGATTTTTTTTTAAAGATGTGATAAAAACCTACTTAAATTATAAAAGAATGTTACATAACTGGAAGAAGTAACTCAAATTATATTTTCCACAAACAGGTTACTATCTAACAAATAACATAAACAAACAATCCACTCTTCTTCCAAAACTGGCAAAGAAGAGGGACTGTACAAATCAGGTACATAATACATCACACAGAGAATAGACTACTACGAATGAATGAGATAAAACTGTATAATGGGTCAAAACAGAGCAAGTACAATGCTTGAATACAACCTGTTAGTCAATGTTATCCCTAATTCCTGGATCCAGTGGATACAGACAGGACAATGACAGACTGACGACCAGACAAGTGACGTAAACCGATTAAACACGAAGCCAAAACATATGGAAAAAAAAAGCAACTACTAACATCAACTAAGGAACCAAACATCCCTTCCGCCTTTTTGTTTTCGGGGGTGTTCTTGTTTTTTTAAGAAAATTTTATTTCGAAATAAACAAAGTAGACTGGGCGAGAGCAAAAGAAGTCACAAAAGAAATAAGATCAAGTGTTTTACATTGGAAAAGTCTTCACATTACCGACCCAACAAATACTATTCTAAATAAACTGAAAATCAAAGAAAATAACAAGTGCTCTTACTGTTGTGATACAGCAGACTACATTGAACACTTTCTGTGAATGTCCGGTAGTACAGAACCTTTGGGTTTTCACTGAAGAGACGATTCATTACAAAGTAAATGTCAAGCTGAAACTTTCAAATAGAGATATATAATTTGGGGTTAATGGTTATCCGCTTATCAAAGGGAACTGCCACTACACCAATCTTCTAATTTTAGTAAGCATTTTCAAAAAAAGTATGTTTTGATAAGGAAATTAAGCTAAGAAATTTACCCGCATGAAGCAATGTTTGGTTGAAATAAATTATCCACATTATGTTTACGCAGCTACCACTGTTCAAATGCACATGTGCACGCGCATACATATCTGCGCCTGTGACTCATCCCCCCACCAGTCTCATTCTCTTCCCCCGCCCCCTCTCTCCTCATCCACCCGCACACACTCTCGAACCCATGCACATGATGTCGCAGTCATTATTGCGTTATCATTTGATTGTGCGTAATGCTCAATCTTGCGTTGTTATTTGATTGTGGGTAATGTTCAACCTGATCATAGATATTTTGGTATTATCTATTATCTCTATTTATTGATTCTGTCACACGTGCTGGTGGTATATGTGTCAATAATACGCCTAATTTATTTTACTGCTTGTGTTTAATCAGTTTCTCTTTTTTCCGTGGCGAGCTTCCTTGGTTGGCGTGTCTGGCTGGAGGTTATCACGCCGTCTGGGTGATCACTTCCTGCATTTGTCCTGGAGTCGACGTTTCGCTTCTTTTTTTTTTCTTTTCTTTTTTCTTGCTTTTTTTTTCATTATAGTTATTTACAACTGAATCATTAGTAAGTGATCTGAAGAACTTGATTTCATAATTTGTTTTTTTTTCTTCGTCACTTTTCATTATCTTATCCCTCATATGGAACTAACAACCACTCGCACGCGCGCACCCACCCACCCCCACACACACACACACACACTCGTGCAACCAAAAACTCATTTACTTATATACGTGTACTTCATGACTGAAATTGTCCATGAAACGAGAATCGTCAATTGTGAACAACTGTTACAATACTGCTTTCAGCACACCTAGAACAATACATTGAAACAGAATCAGTGCATTTATTGGAAAACTGATGTGAAAAAGGTAAGAAAGAAAAAAGAGGAAAAAAGTTTTTTCGGTAAATGAAGAAGGCATGTGAAGCACTAAAAAAAAATAATAATAATAATAAAAAAAAATATAAAAAAAGTGCTGGTGTTCCATAACCTGCATGCAACTGAGCCACAAAAAAACAACAAAAAAAACACACAAAAAAAACGTACCCTGTGTGGACATCACATGGCTGTTGGCAAAGATGAGGAGGGACACGCGGACAAGGAGAAATAAAAAAGACAGAATGAAAGAAGTGAGCTAGTATCCGAGATTAAATCATCAAATAATGTATTTGTAAATTTGCTTTCAGGCACTTCAATTCCCCCTTCTCTCTCTTTCTCTCTCTCTCTCTCGCTGTGTAAAGGAAAAAATAACCAATGGGCGTTTCTTATAAAAGCGTATGAGAAAATTGTGTTAAGAAAACGACAGAGGAAACATTTCAGTTTACTTTGTTCAAAGCAAATAACGGAAAACTTGGCTGTGGCGACGAGTGAGATTCATCATTGTTTGCACGTTGGGGTTAACACTGTTAGAGCGTTCAAATCATGTAACAACAGCAATCCGTGGCGAACACCAAGGTCTGGAAGTTCCAATTTTTGTTACCAAAAAAATCACACTTATTCACAAACTAAGGAAACCTCAATAAATAAAGTGGAGTGATGGCCTCGAGGTAACGCGTCCGCCTAGGAAGCGAGAGAATCTGAGCGCGCTGGTTCGAATTATGGCTCAGCCGCCGATATTTTCTCCCCCTCCACTAGACCTTGAGTGGTGGTCTGGACGCTAGTCATTCGGATGCGACGATAAACCGAGGTCCCGTGTGCAGCATGCACTTAGCGCACGTAAAAGAACCCACGGCAATAAAAAGGCTCTTCCTGGCAAAATTCTGTAGAAAAATCCACTTCAATAGGAAAAACAAATGAAACTGCACTCAGGAAAAAATACAAAAAAAATGGGTGGCGCTGTAGTATAGCGACGCGCTCTCCCTGGGGAGAGCAGCCCGAATTTCACACAGAGAATTCTGTCGTGATAAAAAGAAATACAAATACAAATTACAAATAATTTGAGTTCATGGCTATACAGGTTGGAAAACGGAATTATTCTGACCCTCTTCAACATTTTCAAGTTGTGTGTGTGGGTTTGTTTGGGGTTTTTTTTATTTTTTTTATTATTAATTCATTTATTATTCTTTTTATTTCTTTTTGATGATCTGGACTCGCACTCTCCAAAAGTCACAAATTGCATTAGGACCCTGCATCCATCCAAAATATGGTCTGTACCACACAATTTGAGCAGTCCTGATTACTTGCACGTGGTAGGGACACCAGCATCGCCGACTCATTACAAGTCTTGGACTGATTGCCATTTAAAGTTGAGTCGTTCTTCTTTATGCAGTGCATTCGCTTCACCAGCCACAAAGATTCACAAATTTCTCATCAAACGTTTTTGAAAGACCGTATGTGGCGTTGGGTTTGCGATGATGGCAGTGTAGATACGTCTCCTGATCCGTTTTCTCTACACGCTCGTTACAACTACGATTCTTCCAGGACTAATTTTTCAGGTTTCCAAAGGATGGATGAAAAGAGGTAAGGGATGTTTTTAAATCGTATTTATTCGTGTCAGTGAGATAGAAGCCACTCAAATTAGGAAAATGGGTTTTGTACTTCAGGGACATGGAATGGAGTTGATCATTTCTCAGTCCTTCAGTCCATTTGTTACTACTGGGTCAAGTTTACCCGGGGGATCACTTCAAGCAAGCCAAGTACGATCTCCGTGCCCACAAGGAAGGGGGTGGTGGTGGTAAATCAAGCTGTGGGGCAGTTCTGGCCCGACGTTTACTCCAGGGGGTCCAGGCTAGTCTACACAGACCCCGGGTTTAATCTCGGCTAGCCGGATTTGGCCTTGGGGTAAAACCCAGTGGGGATGGGAACATGCTGCTACATTGGGTTAACAATGTCTGCACCATCCATCGACTATCAGGTCGGACGCGAAAAATGTGCTGTTCGGGGAAAACCATGGAACAATTGTTGAAGGAACACCAACATACACCAGCTGGGGCGTAAGATAACTGAAAGATTTGACCCAGGAGATGGACAGATACACCTGGCACATGCTCAGCCAATATGTATTTCGATCGAAAAACAACGAAATACAGAGAGAAAGACATGCCCTGTACTATAGTAGAAAGGAGGACAAAAATGCAAAATGAGTGGTGTTTTTGGTCAACAAGAACATAAAAAAATGCTGCCCAATTTCAAGTCAAGCAGTATGATGACTATCCACCTAAAAGCGAATCAATTTAACATTACAGTAGTGCAGATGTTTGCCCCCAAATCCAACTATGATGATGACCAGACTGAAGAATCCTACACTCAGGTTCAAACGGTTATCAACAAGGTTGATAAGACAACATTTTTCAGGGTGACTGGAATGCCAAGGTTGATATAGATGCTCAAGAAGAGTAGGATTTTCTGTGGCCCCTGCTGTAATAAGAATACCAATTGCAGGAAACTATGTCTGCTAGAATTCGCTAGTGGCTATGACTTGGTTTTAGGTAACACTCTTGATGAGCATTTAGCATCCCGACGATGGACTTGGCACTCCCGAAGTGTCAGCAACACAGCCAAATAGACTGCATTCTTGTGAAGAACCGGAACAGGTAAGGCATCAATAAGGCAAAAGCAAAGACATCCAGTTACCTTAGCAATGACACGACCATTTCATGAAGTCATGAAGTATGGTTGAGGAACAAGAAGAGGGGGAAAAAGCCGTCCAAAATTAAATCTTGACAAACTGAGAGATCCTGACATCACTGTACAATTCCAAGCGGTCACAGGAAAAAAAATGCCACTCTACTTCTGTTCGAAGACGATACATAACACGGTTCGAAAAATAAACTGAAAATCATACACAAACACAGATACAGTAGAAATTAGGATACATACAGGTGCTTATCAATATAAAAACTTGTACACACACTCACACACACACACACACACACACACATGCACGCACGCACACACACACACACACTCTCTCTCTCTCTCACACACACACATACATTTGAACAGAAGCTGCATATTACATGTGGATGGGGCTGATGACTAGATCTTCAGGCAGATGGTTGTTGATTGCACAGTTCTATTTATCATACTGGATTTGTTCGAGAGACGGGGCATTGACTGCTTTGGGGGAAAAGTTATTGGCGAAGCGATTGGTTTTCGTCCTTATATTTCTGTACCGTCGACAGGAGGGGAGCATCTCGAAAATCCCAAAAGCTGGATGTGATTCGTCTTGGCTGATTGATTTTGCTTTTTTTGAGTAGTCGCTTATAATATGTCTTCTACAGAAGGTAGATCAGCCCGGGTAATCTTGGCTTTTTTTTCCCGATTCTGTTCAGGGCTGCAACTTATGTCTTGGAAATGTTTCTGTACCAAACAGTAATAGCGAAGGTTAGCACACTTTCAATGACTGCTTGGTTGAAATCAACCATAATTTCTTCTTTTTTTTTTTTTAAATTTCGAACTTTCTCACGCGCCGAAGAATGTACAGGCGCTGTTGTGCTTTCTTAACTTTTTTCGTAATTTTCTCCCATTTCAAATCGTTGGAAATGATCAGTCCGAGAAATTTAAATTCGCTGATGATCTCTACGTGCTTGTCTTTAATGACAAGTGGTAAGGGGTCAGATCTGGTGTTCCTGAAATCTAAAATTAATTCTTTGGTTTTTGATACATTAATTTCTAGTTGTTTTGATCACACCAGCTGATAAATTCCAGTACTTCTTCCCTATATTTTGACTCACCACTGCTCGTAATCAGCCCTTCTATAGTATCGTCGGCAAACTTGACCATGGTGTTACATTCATTTTGAGTTGCACAGTCATGTGTGAATTGCGAGTACAAGAGTGAGGATAGAACACATCCCTGTGGGGTGCCTATGTTGAGAATGCATGCGGAGGAGGTGAGGTCACAAACTTTAACAACTTGTGGTCTGCATCTTAGAAAATTTAGGATCCATGCACAAATTGATTCAGGCAGCGAGAGGTCTTTCAGTTTAAAATATAGTTTTGATCGTACTATTGTGTTGAACGCAGAGCTGTAGTCAATGAAAAGGATATAGGCATAGCTGTTAGGATTTTCGAGGTGTCTGAGGACGTGGTAGAGACCTGTGCTAATGGCATCTTCAACTGATCTGTTAGCTCTATAGGAGAACTGAAAGGGATCAAAAGATGGAGGAATGCAGGTTTTTAGGAATTGTAGAATCAAACGTTCAAATGTTTTCATTACGACTGATGTTAAGGCTACGGGACGATAATCATTAAGACAACTAGGCTGTGCTTTTTTTTTGGAACAGGAATGACTGTTGATTTCTTAAAGCAGTGTGGCACCACACGTACATTCATCAGTAAAACCCTGTAGACGAGGGTGAATACATTCATTCAGCAAAAATATATAAACTGAACTCAATACTCTCATCACTACTCTAACATACACAACATACATGCACACAGATCCGCATGTGCCTTCACGAAAATTGATTTCAGCTGAGGGATGTCCTGCAAGCTGACCCACCAAGCAATAAAGTCATCATACCTGAAGCCTGGAAAGACGTACTGCGGGAGACATGGAGTAGGGGAGTGCAAAGATAACATTCACCTGTTACTAGAAGTTTGTGCAGAATGAGAGTTGTGTCACTGCACTCCATTCAGACCTTGGCTACAGTTCCAGCTGAATCTGCAGAACAAACTGGACACTGATGAGAATACAGTCAACTCGTCATCTGAAGCACTTTGGGATCACCTCAAGAACGCTGTGCTTTTAGGTGCCCAGGAAACCCATGGGTATTTTTTCCAGAAAAATCAAGATTGGTTCAATGAGAACAACAAGGAAATCCAGGAACTCCTTGCACAGAAATGATCAACATACCAAGCCTACTAGACGTACCCTTCTTGTCCCCAGAAGAAAGCAATATACTACTCAACACTTGCTAAGGATATTAAATTCAACAATGCAAAATGAACAGTACCACAACTTTATTCAAAATAAAATGGATAAACTGTATTCTTTGTTTAGCAATCAACTTGAAATAACGCAATTTCAATGCAAGATTGCACAATGTAGTAACAAAAAGAACAAGAGAGGCAAGGCCTCAAGACTCACTTGTGATACACTTAAAAAACAACAACTAATCGTTAAAATGTGTTCTGTATTTGTTATTATAAAGCTTCTGGTTAAAAAAAAAAAAAAGAAAAGAAAAGAAAAAAACTGATGGCAGATTCGAATCCCGCGTGTTCGGGTGAGAAGAAACTGTCTTACCCATTACACTATCTCCTTAACTGACGTGCAAAAAATTTAATATTAAACCTGCTTTTTTAAGGGCGATAAATCGATTGTGGTATTCGCAGTGAGAACGCTGTTTAAATCATATTATTCTGATGTATCTTGGGTATTCAAAAAATCTTTAAAGGTAATTAAAAATTCTTTTTAAGTCCGCGGTAAAGAAGACGGGCTATCGACGCGATCACACTGCAACATTTAGCCGTTTTCTCTGGATCTAGATAGATGTACACGTTTAGTTACACCCGCCGGGAATGTACGACACGGTCGATTCAATTTCTCTTTTATGTGCATTCTAGTTTTATAGTTTTAAAGTTGATATGAAAATTTAGTATTTTGTTAAACTAATAACATGTAGAGCCAAGTACAAGTACTTCTAAACGTCGTATGAAGTGAAAAGGACTTCCTTTTGAGAAAAGTCAAGACTGGAAATTTTTACGTTTCATCAAGGGTATTAACTCTCATGGTTTATTATTTTGAACTGTGAATTCCGACTGACTTTGTTGATATTTTTATGGCAGTTTGGGGCATAACCCAGTAAGTGATGAGGCGTTCACGAATCTTTCTCTGAATGAATATTTAACAGTCTCCTTCACATGTTATCGTGTATTGTCGATTGAATATGGGATTGAACGGGCAGGTCAACAACCTGAAACAAAATGGCGTCCTTCGCATTTGCGAAGAATATGAGCACGCACTTTGAATATGTATAAATATGTGTACGCAATTGATTTTTGCCCATGACCTTCAGGGCTCAGCCAATAGATCTATAAAGTCCTCTTGTAGTACTGATTTTAGTATTTTCAGAAAAAGACCACTTGGGCGAATGGACATAGTGAAAGCCCTGTACACTGAGAGTAAAACACGCAAGCTTTTTATGTATTGAGTATACTTTCAAAATGTAATGTTTAAGATGAGAAAGATCAGTTTAAAGCAAATTAACCCCCCTAACATTAATTACAGATTAATTTCCCTTTTTTACTATCTGCACCAAAGACATGCACCAGAAATATAACTTCCATGCTTAGCAAAAGAAGTTCCTGTTTGAACAAAAAATGATAAAAATGACTGCTCTTGTTGTTGTGTCAGAATATCATATCAAAGTGCCAAGTTTAGAGAATAAAAAAATATAAACAGTAAATTCAGTTTACATATAATTTGGCTTCTTTTTTATTTTTTTGTATCCATCCCAGAGGTGCAATATTGTTTTAAACAAGATGATTGGAAAGAACTGAATTTTTCCTATTTTTGTGCCAAATTTGGTGTCAACTGACAAAGTATTTGCAGAGAAAATGGCGATGTTAAAGTTTACCACGGACACACACACACAGACAATCAAACACCGGGTTAAAACACAGACTCACTTTGTTTACACAAGTGAGTCAAAAATAAAGTAACCATCAAATGAAGCAAATTCTAGGTATGGAATGACAAAGTTATTTTCGGCAAATCTAAGTCAATGTTGGCACATGCACATGAAATGACATGTCAGAAGTGTGTATGACATCCACCAGCCTGAATCACGGCCCTGCAGCGCCTGCGCATGCTGCAAATCAGATCCACGATCTCTTGCTGGGGGATTCTGTCCCACTCTTCTCGCAAGGCGACTCCAAGCTCAGCGAGGATTAGTGGCTGGTTCTGTCGTGCAAGTACAGCTCTGCCAATCATGTGCCAAAAATGCTCTATTGGAATTCATGTCTGGGGACCTTGCTAGCCACTCCATTCGCTGGATTGTTTCCTCCTGGAGGTTCTCGTCTGACACGGGGCTCTAGAATTTCATCCCGGTACCTGGTAGCAGTGAGAGTGCCGTTTCCCAGCACATGCAGGTCAGTTTTCCCATGCATAGAGATGCCGCCCCACACCATCCGGGAGCCCCCATTATGGCGGCCTTGCTGATCTACGTACGCTGTCTGGAATCGATGGTTTGGGCGTCTTCATACTCTCCTGCGCCAAGCAGTCATGTCCAGGCAGAACCTGGATTCATAAGTGAAGAGCACAAGAGTCCAGTCAGCTAAGGTTTAAACTTCATGGTCCCTGGCCCAAGTCAGTCTGGCTCTGTGGTGGTTCCGGGTCAAGGGGATGCAGATGACTGGAGCTCGGGAGGTCAGACCAGCATCGTGAAGCCTTCTCCTTATCGTCTGAGTAGATTCTCTCTGCCCAGTAGCGTGCTGGAGGTTACTTTGCAACTGGGTGGCATTCCAGAAATGGTTGCAGTGTGCCTGTAGGACGAGATACCGGACTTCTCTTTGCGCGCACGGACCCTCCAGAGTGACGCCTAGATGCTGACCCCGTCGTCTACTAGTGATTCCACATGCGGGAGATAACGCTCTGCGATACCCCAAGGGTATCGGCTACGTGCCACTGAGTGGCCCCAGTTTGCAGCACCCCCACTCCTCTGGCCATCTCAACTTCAGAGAGATGTCTTCTTTGCACGTGACGAACCATTGTGCAACAGTAAGAAGTGCAATACTGCTAATGATGCCGTCATACACAAGTCTCAGAACATGAATTGAAATTTACCCTGACCAGTGTTCACCCGCCTTTTTGAGGGTCATGCAGTTCACGTGCTTTTTGTGCACTATGTGGATCCGCGATCGCTCACTGGACAACACACTGGCCTTGTGGACAGGTTGTAGTAACACTACCAACTACTTACTAATTTCGGTCATTGTTGAATAATGAACACTCTGTGATAGTAATTTTTATAATAATGAACACTCTATGATAGTAATTTTTATCGTCAGCAAGTGCTGAGTAGTATACTTTCTCTGACTCATGTAGCAAGTTCCAACGCAAGCTCTGGGACACCCTAAACAAATGGTGAACAAACAATGCAAAGAAAATCCAAATGTACATGGACACAGGGAATTACGGTCTGTTTTACCAGGCCATGAGAGCAGTGTGCAGTCCCACCTTCCGAACGCCAAGTCCCCTTCGAAGCTCAGATGGAAAAACCTATTGACCAACAAGGACTCCATCTCAGACCACTGGCCAGAACATTTCCAAAGCCACAAGAGTTGATGGCATACCCCCAGAGGTTTGGACAAATGGCAGCCAATCAATCAGCTCCATGAGTTCTTTATCAGCTGCTGGGAGCAAGGTACATACCCTCCTGATCCTCAAAACATAGTCATAGGAATGACCCGGTTTTCTACTGTGGGAAACATTCTTGCTCAAATTCTAAAGAGGTCGACATCCAGCATTGCAGAAGCCCACCTCCAAGAGAGTCAGTGTGGCTTTAGAGCGTAGTGGGGCATGAACGACATCTAATGGAGAAATACCGCGACCAGAACTGACAAAAGCATTTGACATGGCGAAAAGGAAAGGCCTGTAGATAATCATCGAGAAGCTAAGCTGTCCACCGAAGTTCCTCACCATGGTCAAACAGATCTACAAGGGTCAATTCGGCCAACTCACACATGGAAATAAGCTTTTCTCCATGCCGTTCCAAATATCCAACTGGGTGAAACATGGCTGCGTTTTAGCTCCCACACCATTCTCCATCTTTTTTGGCATGATGCAAAGAACAAGTTACTCGGACCTTGATGAAGCAGAAGGGGTTTACATCAACCTGCGCCAACTGCAAGCCGACACCAAGACTTTGGTGACAGTGATCCGAGAGCTTCTATTTGCCAATGTTGCTGCTCTAAAAGGGCATTATCACTTCCTATTTTACAGAAGCTGTTGACCTGTTGGTCATAAACACTAAGTTCTATACCAGCCCCCCAACCAACGCCCCGAAAGGAACAGAACCCACCAAGTATCACCACAAAGCAGGCAAAACAGTACACATTTCAGCAGTTGTGCTACCTCTGTAACATGACTTCTACTGATGCTAGAATTGAAAAGGAAGTGTACAAGCGACTGGCCCAGTCCAACAGGCCCACTTAGATTGCAGTGTTGTAGAATGTGCTTATATTATTGCTGAATGTTGTGAAACCCTATGTTTTGAAACTCTATCTCTGTCACACACACACACACACACACACACACACAAACGGGCGCGCACACACATCTCATACATCCAAAATACACTGACAAGTTCTAACTTAATTCTAAAGAAAATTCGTAAACTGAAATGAAAGAAATAAAAATTTTACAAAACAAACCACACCAAACCCAGAACATGCAAATGAGTGTGCGTGGACACACACACACATGAATAAGATCTTACCACAACAACACAGTAAATTTGTTCCTCGCTTGCTTTCCACTTTGCCAGATCCAATTAAACTGCTTGCACAAAGTTTCAGCAAATGACACAGACATCGGGGAAGATGTGCGATGTTTTAGATGATCTTCTCATTCGTCAAATGAGACAGTGTTGTTAACCCTAGGCCTTTCGTGTAGACGTTGTAAATGACAGGAGAGAGTGAAGGTCCTTGCGGCAGTCCCATGGAAAGTTTAGAAGGTACAGACATCCAATCTCCGAGGCGCAGGACAAGATTTTTTTTCCTGAAGCGCTGATGCTATCCATCTTGTTAGTGTCAAACTTACTCCATACTTGTCTCTAGTAACAGCTCCATGAGGTGCGCAAACTGTATTTTACTGTAAGCATTTTCAAGGTCAATTGCTACTGCTATTTCTTCTTTTCTTTGAAATCCTTCATATCCCTCATATGCGAATGCAGCCGCATTTTCCCATGTACACTTACTTGTTGTGTACCCACCTTGATTTGGGGGGAGAATGTGCCTATGTTCATGAGCCCTTGCAAATTTCCTTGGTATCATGCATTCGAAGAGCTTTCAAGCAATGTTTTGCAGAGTTAGAAACCAGTAGCCACTTACCTTACGATAATCCTTCTCTGGTTTAATATCTTTCTTGCATTTAGCTATTGCTTCATTTCTATCATCTGTTGTGATGTCATCATCCAGTCCATTCTGCATAAGCTTTTGGTTTAACTCAACATATTTCTTCTTCTTTTCTTTTCTTTTTTTCTTTTCTTTTTTTTTCTTTTTTTGTCACTGTTGTATGGACTAGACTGACCCTGGAGAAAGGTTTGGTTTGGTTTGGTTTGGTTTGGTTTGGTTAGGGTTAAAAGTCCTGTTGACAGTGGGAAAGACTACAACTTGGGATTCTCTCTTGAGGGCACATAAGACCGTATGGCTGTGTCTGGAGTGGCACTGTCTTCATCTGTCTGTGGGCATGGGCGGTTTGATCTGTGGGGTGTGCCCCGCTATCTAACATATCTGGGGTTGTTGCTGTGTAATTTTTTCCATTCCACGCGATGATAGAATTGCAAATCTCTGTCAATGTTGTGTCATAACTGACTGCCTTGCAAAACCGCTTCCACTTACCATTTTTGGCTTTTTGAACTATGACTTCGACGGGCGCAATAGTGGAGTGGTTAAAGCGTTGGACTGTCAATCTGAGGGTCTCGGGTTCGAATCACGGTGACGGCGCCTGGTGGGTAAAGGGTGGAGATTTTTACGATCTCCCAGGTCAACATATGTGCAGACCTGCTAGTGCCTGAACCCCCTTCGTGTGTATATGCAAGCAGAAGATCAAATACGCACGTTAAAAATCCTGTAATCCATGTCAGCGTTCGGTGGGTTATGGAAACAAGAACATACCCAGCATGCACACCCCCGAAAACGGAGTATGGCTGCCTACATGGCGGGGTAAAAACGGTCACACACGTAAAAGCCCACTCGTGTGCATACGAGTGAACGCAGAAGAAGAAGAACTATGACTTCAAGCTGCTTTGTTTTTTCCTTCATTTTTGTTTAAATTTCTGTCTGGAGAAGGCTTTGTTATTTCTTTCACTAAAGTTTGACAGCAGCATGCTTTTCTATCCAGGCTCTCTTTTGTGTCAGCATTCCACCATGATTTGCTTCCGGTTCAGCGTCGTTCTTTTTTGTCTTGTTCTTTATTTTTTGGATGATGGTTGTCTATTCATTTTCACACTGAGTTTTATACAGGGCTTATCTGAGGGTTTCTGTAAGCTGAAAACTACCGGGAGGTGATTACTACTTTCATGTTGAAGCGTCTCCGCATTCATTCCGGCTCTGAATTTTGAAGATGATAGAACGATGTCGATCACGCTGTCACTGTCCCCTTGTCTTGTTTCAAGGCGTGTTGGGGTTGTGGTTGCAAATTGGCTAAGAAGAATTTCCCCTCTCATTTCATCAAGGGTGAGTCCTCGTGGATTGTATTCCACTGATCCCATTACTTTGATCTCGCGTTAAGGTCTCTACAGATAAGGGCAGTCTCAAAATTCCTTTTCAATTTCCTCTAAAAAAGGCCCAGTTCGTTGTGTAGGTTCCTGGGCGTACTTTGGCGTTAGCGAGTCAGGTTTTTCAAGATGTGTACCTATCAGTTCACATGAGTTGCTGCACCATTTTCATGATTTATGGTAGAAAGTTGGTTTTTCAGATCTTTGTTTGGTATGATTGCCACTCCTTTTCTTTCATGCCTTTGAAAGACAATGAAATTGTCAAAATTTATTGGTGAATCTGAATTAGTCTTGGTCTCTTCGAGACATAAAATATCAAAATCACATGCTAATTTCTCAATTGTGATTCTCATCTTTGCGCTAGAGCAAATCCAAGTATCGATTTTAAAGAATTTCTTTGACAGCCTATCTGCTTTTGTCATTCTGCCACGCAAGCATGATCTATTCACACCTTTTCTACCATGCCTGTTTTGGGGTTTGGGGGATCTTCAATGTCATACAATGCAGCTGATCCCCGAGGTGCACATGAAACAGAATTTTGGTAGTAGGAATAGAAGGTTGTTCTATGTGGTGAGGGAGAACATTCTGGTCGCTCTGACAGAGCCTCTTATCAGCGAAGGGCAAGTAATGTCCAACTGAGTGGAGTCCGTCAGCCTGGTGTCACCCTAAGGCGAGATTGCAGATTAAAAAGAGCTAAAATTAGAAAAAGTTCAAAATGAAGCTATGAGGCTGATCCTATGAACAACAAAAGACACCCTATATAGAGAAACTGCAAAACCTGTTTCA